>NC_135223.1:21855868-21928368 GCF_052324685.1 Brachyhypopomus gauderio | reverse complement strand
TCCCTGAGAAAGATCTATAGATCTATTATCCAACTAATACTCATTATGGGCCCCTTCTCCAGCTGCCTGTGCTTGTCAGCGTCCAGTGTCAGACAGGAGTGATTACAAAACTGGCCTTTCCCTTGACAAATTGAACTATTGATCGGTGGGTTTGGAAGGATATTCCCCCTGAAGAATACATGTGAAGATGTATGCAACCTGCATGGAGCTGCTCTTAATGGCAAACAGCATGAACAGCAAAAACAGAGTAAACTACGGAGTAAACCGTGACATTATGGAGTAGAGCGTCATCGAGAGAGAAGGCAGAACAATACATGCATAGATATATGATGGAGATAGAAGAATAATGAGACTATGACAAGCATGGAGCAGATAATGATCTAGATAAGCAAGTAAATAATCTTTCCTGTAATGAAAAGATGACACACTGGTGTTGGATGCAGAGGCTTTCTGAAAAAGCACATTTTTGGGGAGCAGCGAATCAAAACATTCGCCAAAAGGTCAATCACTACAGGAGGGAATAGGCAGCAGTAGCAGTGATGGCTCACAGGCTAGTTCTGTTGAGATGGAGCCCAGAGTTTGGGCTCACATGGGACTGCTGTTGTTCAGGGGCCCATGCAGCGAGTGTGGTCTGAGCCGGAGCCAGCTCCCCACAGCCCATGATGCATGCTGCTCACACACGTTCACACACGCTGCTCACACACGTTCACACACGCTGCTCACGCACGTTCACACACGCTGCTCACGCACGTTCACACACGCTGCTCACATATGTTCACACACGCTGCTCACATACGTTCACACACGCTGCTCACGCACGTTCACACACGCTGCTCACGCACGTTCACACACGCTGCTCACATACGTTCACACACGCTGCTCACGCACGTTCACACACGCTGCTCACGCACGTTCACACACGCTGCTCACGCACGTTCACACGCTGCTCACGCACGTTCACACACGTTCACACACGCTGCTCACACACGTTCACACACGCTGCTCACGCATGTTCACACACGCTGCTCACACACGTTCACACACACTGCTCACACACGTTCACACACGCTGCTGTCCATGGTGATGAAACCTGGGCGATCATTAAGATATTTTTCCCTTTGGGTTTAATTAAACTCTGCTGTCCATCACGTTTTCTGTGCTGGGTGAGCGTTGGCAGGATTGCCACACATGGGTGTTTTGTCAGGGAGGAGAGGGTCACGGTTTGATTGCATACAAAAGCAAGGATTACTCAACAATGTGAATGCCAATGACGGTTGAGATTCACTGTTCCTTGTGTTGTCCCCTGCGTGACTACAGGCTGTAGGAGACAACCTAGCACAAAATTCCCCTGTTGCTATTTACGTGATGCTTCAATTTGAACATCTACAGCCACATTAACTACTTCTCTCTTGTGGAATTCACAGCTTTTTTTCAGAGTTTTGTTGTTATTATTGTTGTTGTTTTCTGGCATGATCACACTACACTGCCTTTGTCACAGCTTGCCGCCTTCAAACAAAATCAGGAGTTCTGCTATCATCCCGAGAGTGCAACAGCAGGTGATTGTGGATAACTTGCGTTTAGCTGATAAGGCTATTTACAGTGGGAGTGTTTAAAATGCCCAGTTTGGGCCACTGTGAAGATAAGCAAACTTTGCTGCCAAAGCAGAGCTGGTGTGTCTGGAGAGAAATGAAGCTTTGCTATCTGACGTATGGGAGTGAGTCAGAGTGGCAGAGGCAAAGGGGAAAATTGGATAGGGTTAGACTTCCTCTGTTTACAGTTTCCCCTCTGAAATGAATGAAGTTCCCATAAATGAGTCTGTCTAGAGAGCTGGGGCCCAACGGTAATCAGAGTGCTGAGACGATTTGACTCTGTGTGTGTGTGTGTGTGTGTGTGTGTGTGTGTGTGTGTGTGATGAGATGAATAATGTCTTAGAAGGTAGGGGTGTCCCTCAGGTGGAACGGTAAATAAGATGCATCAACGGTTCTTATTGGTCCGAGGCTCTGCTGACTGTGGTGTAGAAGACCTCCGCTGCGGTCAGTACAGGTCAGAGGTCGCCGAGCCTCACCTGAGCCAGCCTTGATGCAGTATATGCTGCACAAAATCAGAGGCTTGTTTGCAGGATTTATTTTACACCCCTGCCTATTTGTCTGCTGTCAAATCTCAGTTGCATCACCGGATTGATTTGCGATGCTCATCCAGGCTGATTGCACAGGAGTTTATTCTGAAGGGAAATGAGGTGAATCTTCATCCAGTGAGTGGAGGGTACTGCATCCCTCATAAAAAAAGCCTTCGTTCTCAGGGAAAAGGAATCTGCAAGAGTAAAAGACTGGACTTAATTGGACATGCTCTTCGAGAAGCAGGCCTCCGGGTCAGCCCCTGACCACTGAGCTAATCTGTTCATGCGTATGGAGATTACCCCTGCTATTAACAGCAAAATCACTAAATTCCCTGGCCATGTTGTCTTACTACTTATGTGCTCTGTCAGAGAGACGGCGAGGTGCGCTCAGCTGCCGTGAAACCTGTGGGTTTTTATCACCTGGCCCTCTCCGAACAGCAGCTCTGGGCCACGGCGCTACATTAGCTGCCCGCCAGCACCGCCGTCTCATTCATCTCCTGCGTAAGAGAGCCCAAAAGCCCTAGACGGGGGGAGGAGGCACACAGCACGGCTGGCGGAGTTGTCGGGTCATTACCGGGCATGGCGAGATTCCCTACGCGGTCCGGTACCGCCTTCCTCTAGCCCACTTCTGGGTACCTCTCGGTCTCTGCCTTTTTCAGTGTCTGCCTTCTCAATCGTTTGTGGCACTGTGCAGTTATTTTGAATCGCCCAGGTGTGTCCATTGTGTTCGGGTTTTAAAAAAAGGTGAGGTGATGTTTAAAAAAAACTGAAAAATCTGAAGGAGTTAGCACCTGTTCCAGCTGAACTGTTATAGCAGTGGGGTGAGGAGTAAGAGCTTCAAATGGGAGGGCTCGTTTTAACCAGACAGAGGATTTAACTCCATAATTCTATAACAAATGGATCGACATAGCCCTGTGCAGCTCAGCCAGATAAGCCCTCATTATATGAAGTGATTGTTCTACAGGCCCCATAATTACACATCCTGTTCATTTGTGCTTCGTCGAAAAGAAGACAATTCAGGGAAATGATTAAACCCATCCAGACAATAAAAAAAATCCTCTGGTGATGAATTTTAGGAAGCAGATAGCCTCATGTTCTGGTGCAGCAGTTCATTTGGCATTCAGCACACCATGTAGACAACACACAAATTCAGAAGCAATTCTGGTGGAAAAAAGGCAAAGTTTGAGAGGCTGGCGAGGTAGATTTATGTGTTCTTTGTGCGGGTGAATGGGCACCAGTGTAACCGCAGGCCGCTTCAGGGAGAGGTTCTCTTTCTCAGACCGAGAACATTACTGCATGCCTCCCCAGTGGAACATCAGCTTTTGCAAACCCTTTAGAGCACCGAGTGGTGATGGAGGCAGACTGTGGGTGATGAGGAGAAGATCATCCAAGTCACTTCGGCCTAGATCACAGCTGTGGCACTGCGCCCCGCTCAGACCGAGACTTCGTTTATCATATGTCTCCCATCACATCACACAGAAATTGAATTAAAACTTTGTTTCTTTGATCTTTTCATCTGATCTTTGGTAAACTTAGTTTCTGTCTATAGTAGCCTCAATGTCTTGAGTCATCCATCTCTTCCCTATAATGAATGTGAATATGAATATGAAAAAAAACTGTCACTGATTTGAATTATGGAGCACAGCACTCCCTCATCAAAGCTTTGTGTAAGATCAAAGCCTGGCCAGTATTGTGATCAATTACACTATATGTGATTCCAAGTGAATTTCAGCTCTGACTCTCTTTTTCTAAAGCTGGTAAAGACCGTCTTGATATATGCTGTAGGTGTTCCATTATAAACCAAGTGAGTATAGCATGGTGGGGTCAAGCAGGAGGCCACGAAAGCGTGCTGAGTAAAGGCAAGAGTTAGAGGAAACGTGCTCTGCCTGAAGAACAATGTAAACAGTGGATGAAAAGATTGATGATCATTATGCCATGGTTAAGGTTTGATGATCGATGTTCCGAGGCTGAAGTTTGATGATCAGTGTTCAGAGGCTGAAGTTTGATGATTGGTTTTCCAAGGCTTAAGTTTGATGATTGGTTTTCCGAGGCTGAAGTTTGATGATTGGTTTTCCGAGGCTGAAGTTTGATGATTGGTTTTCCAATGCTGAAGTTTGATGATTGGTGTTCCGAGGCTGAAGTTTGATGATTGATGTTCTGAGGCTGAAGTTTGATGATCGGTGCTCCGAGGTTGAGGTTAGATTATCGGTATTTTGAGGCTGAAGTTTGATGATCGGTGCTCCGAGGCTGAAATTTGATGATCGGTATTCTGAGGCTGAATTTTGATGATCGGTATTTCGAGGCTGAAGTTTGATGATCAGTATTCTGAGGCTGAAGTTTGATGATCGTTGCTCTGAGGTTGAGTTTTGATGATCGGTGTTCTGCTGCTTGGAGATTTACCTGGCTATACAGGATACACATTGTTTTTTTTCCTGAGAAGCATTGGAATATAACGCTGCCTTATTTGTCCTGCGAGGGACTTGGGGAGATAAAATCTGATGTGTGTGTAAATTTTGGGGGTGCCACAGGGACGCAGGGTGAAATGAGAAAATAAATGGCTGTGTAAATCCAGCTGGCCGGACCAGATCCAAATCTAATGGAACGCAGCACGCATAAAGTAACAGGCTAAGGTTGGCCAAGTGCTCAATTGCAGGATTTTGTATTTATGTAGTGCACGGTGCTTCAAATAAATGAGCAGCAAGATAATGTAAGAGTCTTTCCAGATCAACTGAAAGGCAATAAAACTCTGTATCAGTAGTTGTAAAAAGACTACAATTTTGGTGATTTTTATTGGCTTTTAAATATGATATTTGCAGTACTTGCAGAAGCAAATCATGTTATGTTTGTCAGTGCTATGTTCCCTAAAACTGAGCAGGTGTTCCCTCATAACCTAGAAAACGGCCTAAAATGGCACTTCCTGTTCTCATCGCTGTGCCATGATCAGGCATTAATTTTTTACAAGTTCATGCAAAACTTCTTAGTGGATACAGTAAAATCTCAAAATGAGCACAAATATTTATTGTACGAGAAGCTATAGCACTTCTCCATGTTACTGGCTGTATGATATCCACAGTGCGTGACATGGTGACTTTTAACTTTTGTCTAAGAGCTCTTTTGTCTATTTCCTTCTTCTTAGGAAGTCATTAAAATCTAATTAGCACAAAATAATTACAGTATGACAGACTGATAGTAGTTTGTCTTATTATGAAATTGTGAACTGAAAGGTAATGGCCTAAACTCCCTGTACTTTGTACAAGAATTTAGTGATAAACACCTGTCAAAATTCAAGTTTGTAAAGGTGATAAAGGTATGTTAGGTTCTGTAGTATCATTGTGTCTGATGTCTAACCATTTGAAGTGGTGGTGTAGTGAG
This sequence comes from Brachyhypopomus gauderio, assembly GCF_052324685.1. NCBI lineage: Eukaryota > Metazoa > Chordata > Actinopteri > Gymnotiformes > Hypopomidae > Brachyhypopomus > Brachyhypopomus gauderio. The sequence continues at coordinate 21,922,880 of NC_135223.1, read as the reverse complement.
CGAGGACGAAGCACATGCTCCCTCGTTAGGCTGCCTCGCTAGGCTGCCTCACCAAGCTCCCTCATTAGGCTGCCTCACCAGGCTCCCTCGCTAGGCTCCCTCAGCAGGCTCTCTCTCCAGGCTCCCTCAGCAGGCTCCCTCTCCAGGCTCCCTTACTAGGCTCCCTCACCAGGCTCCCTCACCAGGCTCTCTTGCCAAGCTCCTTTGCCAAGCTCCCTCGCTAGGCTCCTTCGCTAGGCTCCCTCATCGGGCTCCCTCGATAGGTTCCCTCACCAGGGTCCCTCGATAGGTTCCCTCACCATGCCCCCTCGCCAGGCTCCCTAGCCAGGCTCCCTCGCTAGGTTCCCTCGCCAGGCTCCCTCGCTAGGTTCCCTCACTAGGCTCCCTCACTTCAGCTCACTTCACTGTCTTACCCTGATTATGACTAAGCCTTCTCATGTAGCAGTGCCTCCATTTGCCTACTGATGGAAGTTAAAACAGAAACCGCCCACGGAGACGTGACATTAAACGGGACAGAAGGGGAGGCAGGCAGCCGCTATGCTAATGCCGGCCCCTCTGGCAGCAGTGCGCGTGTAATTAACATCCCTTTGGGCCAGCAATAGGAAAGACCTTTATGAGTGAGGTTGCCTGTTTAACAAGGTAATTGTGAACAGAGCAGCACACTCAGCACCTGTCCTCCAACAGCCTGGCCAGGTCACCTTGACCTCGATAAGTCAACTCAGCCACACGGCTCATCTTTGATGGGCCAGAAGAAGTGGATGGGGGGGGGGGGGGGGGGGGGGGGGTGGGGAGTGGGGGTGGGGAGATGAAAGGATTGGAGTGTGTGTTTACGGCTTTGCTTCGCTGCTGAGCTTTATCCGGAGGCAAAATGGCTGCAGCCTGTGTTTGTGTTGTCATGCTAGCTTAGCTGCTCCATGAAGTAGGGAACTTTGGATACCCCCAGTGCGTTTTTTTCTTCTTCCCACTCTCTCTTTCACTCCACCCCCGCCATTTCTGCCCCCCACCACCACTCACTTAAGAACTCTCACAGCGATGCAGAGCAGCTCGTAAAGCCATCGCAGATGTGTGCTTAGACAAGCAGAGTGAGAAGCTGTATTTAAGAGTCTCTAGTCTCACAAGCCGACAGATGCTGGACCGAACTGCGTGACACAGATTGGCCCGCAAATGCCGGACTGAGTGTGTGATGTGCAGTGTTCAGCAGCAGCACGGACAGGAGCAGCAGGCATTACAGGCTCAGTTTGAAGGACACGTAAGCAAATTTCAGACGCGTCTTGTGTAATGAAACATGAAACGTCTTGTGTAATGAGACCACAGAAGCGTGCTCACCGCCGTACCATGGCAATTAGCTTTTAACTCCAAAAACTGCATGATTTCTGGTGTTTTGCAGTTGGTACTGATGGTGGGTATGCACTCCTAAATCCTAGCAGAACTGTTTAAAACTACTTTGCGTTTATTAAGATTCCAAAGAGGAGACGTGGGCGCTCAGTGGTTGCTCTGTTTTAGTTGCAGGTCAAATGAGGCCAGCTGCTCTGGATGCTGGTGGTTTCGCTCCGTTTAGAGCGACGGCACTTTAGAACTCTAGAGCTGCTCTTGCCAAACGAAGGTGGAGTAGCTTGTTTCAGGTCTGCGACACCATCATCCTGTCCAGATACCAGCCACATGTGCACGAGGGTCCGTGCCTGTTCCACTACGAAGGGAGTCCGGGCATAGACCACCACTCTGTCTCTGTCTCTGCACGCACACATGTACAACACGCACATATGTAAAACACACACATATGTAAAACACACACATATGTAAAACGCACACAGCTCCAAGACCGCTTGCCTGCTTTTTTTGGCCTATTTTGACCTCTGAACTACACCGGGACGGAGTATTTGGATTCTTACTGTTGTTAGAGCCAGGGGCTGTGGGGAAACACACACACACACACACACACACACACACACACACACACATGCATACATACTCACATACACACACCACCACCACCACCAAATGGTCCACAGAGATATTTGAAATTAAACTGTCTCATTATCTGGGAATCTACTTGCGTCCCCTCATTTAGGAATGTGAGAAGTGTTCAGGCCCATAATGAGTAATGAAGGTAAGAACAAACCCAGAGACGGAAGTGGCTCATCCATCAGCCTGGCTCCCTCTGCCACCGCACACACTCCTTCACCACCACACACTTTCCTCCAACACCACACACTCTCCTCCAACACCACACACACTCCTCCACCACCACACACTCTCCTCCAACACCACACACACTCCTCCACCACCACACACTCTCCTCCAACACCACACACACTCCTCCACCACCACACACTCTCCTCCACCACCACACACTCCTCCACCACCACACACTCCTCCACCACCACACACACTCCTCCACCACCACACACTCCTCCACCACCACACACACTCTCCTCCACCGCCACACACTCTCCTCCACCACCACACGCTCTCCTCCACCACCACACGCTCTCCTCCAACACCACACACTCTCCTCCAACACTGCACACACTCCTCCACCACCACACACTCTCCTCCAACACCGCACACACTCCTCCAACACCACACACACTCCTCCACCACCACACACTCCTCCACCACCACACACTCTCCTCCACCACCACACACTCCTCCACCACACACACTCTCCTCCACCGCCACACACACTCCTCCACCGCCACACACTCTCCTCCACCACCACACACACTCCTCCAACACCACACACACTCCTCCACCACCACACACTCTCCTCCAACACCACACACACTCCTCCACCACCACAAACACTCCTCCACCACCACACACACTCCTCCACCACCACACACTCTCCTCCACCACCACACACACTCCTCCACCACCACACACTCCTCCACCACACACACTCTCCTCCACCGCCACACACACTCCTCCACCACCACAAACACTCCTCCACCACCACACACTCTCCTCCACCACCACACACTCTCCTCCACCACCACACACACTCCTCCAACACCACACACACTCCTCCACCACCACAAACACTCCTCCACCACCACACACTCTCCTCCACCACCACCACACACTCTCCTCCACCACCACAAACACTCCTCCACCACCACACACACTCCTCCACCACCACACACTCTCCTCCACCACCACACACTCTCCTCCACCACCACACACACTCCTCCACCACCACACACACTCCTCCACCACCACACACACTCCTCCACCACCACACACACTCCTCCACCACACACACTCTCCTCCACCGCCACACACACTCCTCCACCGCCACACACTCTCCTCCACCACCACACACACTCCTCCAACACCACACACACTCCTCCACCACCACACACTCTCCTCCAACACCACACACACTCCTCCACCACCACAAACACTCCTCCACCACCACACACACTCCTACACCACCACACACTCTCCTCCACCACCACACACACTCCTCCACCACCACACACTCCTCCACCACACACACTCTCCTCCACCGCCACACACACTCCTCCACCACCACAAACACTCCTCCACCACCGCACACTCTCCTCCACCACCACACACTCTCCTCCACCACCACACACACTCCTCCAACACCACACACACTCCTCCACCACCAGAAACACTCCTCCACCACCACACACTCTCCTCCACCACCACCACACACTCTCCTCCACCACCACAAACACTCCTCCACCACCACACACACTCCTCCACCACCACACACTCTCCTCCACCACCACACACTCTCCTCCACCACCACACACTCTCCTCCACCACCACACACACTCCTCCACCACCACACACACTCCTCCACCACCACACACACTCCTCCACCACCACACGCTCTCCTCCAACACCACACGCACTCCTCCAACACCACACGCACTCCTCCACCACCACACACTCTCCTCCACCACCACACACTCTCCTCCACCACCACACACTCCTCCACCACACACACTCTCCTCCACCGCCACACACACTCCTCCACCGCGTCACACTCTCCTCCACCACCACACACTCTCCTCCAACACCACACACACTCCTCCAACACCACACACACTCCTCCACCACCACACACTCTCCTCCACCACCACACGCTCTCCTCCAACACCACACACTCTCCTCCAACACTGCACACACTCCTCCACCACCACACACTCTCCTCCAACACCGCACACACTCCTCCAACACCACACACACTCCTCCACCACCACACACTCCTCCACCACCACACACACTCTCCTCCACCGCCACACACTCTCCTCCACCACCACACGCTCTCCTCCACCACCACACGCTCTCCTCCAACACCACACACTCTCCTCCAACACCACACACACTCCTCCACCGCCACACACTCTCCTCCAACACCACACACTCTCCTCCAACACCACACACACTCCTCCACCACCACACACTCTCCTCCACCACACACACACTCTCCTCCACCACCACACACTCTCCTCCAACACCACACACACTCCTCCACCACCACACACTCTCCACCACCACACACTCTCCTCCAACACCACACACACTCCTCTACCGCCACACACTCTCCTCCACCACCACACACACTCCTCCACCGCCACACACTCTCCTCCACCACCACACACTCTCCTCCAACACCACACACACTCCTCCAACACCACACACACTCCTCCACCACCACACTCTCCTCCACCACCACACACTCTCCTCCACCACCACACACTCTCCTCCACCACCACACACTCTCCTTCAACTCCACACACTCTCCTCCAACACCACACACACTCCTCCAACACCACACACACTCCTCCACCACCACACACTCTCCTCCAACACCACACACACTCCTCCACCACCACACACACTCCTCCACCACCACACACACTCCTCCAACACCACACACACTCCTCCACCAGCACACACTCTCCTCCACCGCCACACACTCTCCTCCACCACCACACACTCTCCTCCAACACCACACACACTCCTCCACCACCACACACTCTCCTCCACCACCACACACTCTCCACCACCACACACTCTCCTCCAACACCACACACACTCCTCTACCGCCACACACTCTCCTCCACCACCACACACACTCCTCCACCACCACACACTCTCCTCCACCACCACACACTCCTCCACCACCACACACACTCCTCCACCACCACACACACTCCTCCAACACCACACACACTCCTCCACCAGCACACACTCTCCTCCACCGCCACACACTCTCCTCCACCGCCACACACTCTCCTCCAACACCGCACACACTCCTCCACCACCACACACACTCCTCCACCACCACACACTCTCCTCCACCACCACACACTCTCCTCCAACACTGCACACACTACTCCACCACCACACACACTCCTCCACCGCCACACACTCTCCTCCACCACCACACACTCTCCTCCAACACCACACACACTCCTCCAACACCACACACACTCCTCCACCACCACACACTCTCCTCCAACACCACACACACTCCTCCACCACCACACACTCTCCTCCACCACCACACACTCTCCTCCACCACCACACACTCCTCCACCACCACACACTCTCCTCCACCGCCACACACACTCCTCCACCGCCACACACTCTCCTCCACCACCACACACACTCCTCCAACACCACACACACTCCTCCACCACCACACACTCTCCTCCAACACCACACACACTCCTCCACCACCACAAACACTCCTCCACCACCACACACACTCCTCCACCACCACACACTCTCCTCCACCACCACACACACTCCTCCACCACCACACACTCCTCCACCACACACACTCTCCTCCACCGCCACACACACTCCTCCACCACCACACACTCTCCTCCACCACCACACACTCTCCTCCACCACCACACACACTCCTCCAACACCACACACACTCCTCCACCACCACAAACACTCCTCCACCACCACACACTCTCCTCCACCACCACCACACACTCTCCTCCACCACCACAAACACTCCTCCACCACCACACACACTCCTCCACCACCACACACTCTCCTCCACCACCACACACTCTCCTCCACCACCACACACTCTCCTCCACCACCACACACACTCCTCCACCACCACACACACTCCTCCACCACACACACTCTCCTCCACCGCCACACACACTCCTCCACCGCCACACACTCTCCTCCACCACCACACACACTCCTCCAACACCACACACTCTCCTCCAACACCACACACACTCCTCCACCACCACAAACACTCCTCCACCACCACACACTCTCCTCCACCACCACACACACTCCTCCACCACCACACACTCCTCCACCACACACACTCTCCTCCACCGCCACACACACTCCTCCACCGCCACAAACACTCCTCCACCACCACACACTCTCCTCCACCACCACACACTCTCCTCCACCACCACACACACTCCTCCAACACCACACACACTCCTCCACCACCACAAACACTCCTCCACCACCACACACTCTCCTCCACCACCACCACACACTCTCCTCCACCACCACAAACACTCCTCCACCACCACACACACTCCTCCACCACCACACACTCTCCTCCACCACCACACACTCTCCTCCACCACCACACACACTCCTCCACCACCACACACACTCCTCCACCACCACACGCTCTCCTCCAACACCACACGCACTCCTCCAACACCACACGCACTCCTCCACCACCACACACTCTCCTCCACCACCACACACTCCTCCACCACACACACTCTCCTCCACCGCCACACACACTCCTCCACCGCGTCACACTCTCCTCCACCACCACACACTCTCCTCCAACACCACACACACTCCTCCAACACCACACACACTCCTCCACCACCACACACTCTCCTCCAACACCACACGCACTCCTCCACCACCACATACTCTCCTCCATCACCACACACACTCCTCCACCGCGTCACACTCTCCTCCACCACCACACACTCTCCTCCAACACCACACACACTCCTCCAACACCACACACACTCCTCCACCACCACACACTCTCCTCCAACACCACACGCACTCCTCCACCACCACATACTCTCCTCCATCACCACACACACTCCTCCACCACCACACACACTCCTCCACCACCACACACTCTCCTCCACCACCACACACACTCCTCCAACACCACACACACTCCTCCACCAGCACACACTCTCCTCCACCACCACACACTCTCCTCCACCACCACACGCTCTCCTCCACCACCACACGCACTCCTCCACCACCACACGCACTCCTCCACCACCACACACTCTCCTCCACCACCACACACACTCCTCCACCACCGCACTCTCCTCCACCACCGCACTCTCCTCCACCAACGCACAGCTCTCCCAGGCATGAAAATCTGTCACCTTTCGGCGAAATTCGCCGTTTTGAAGTTGAAAAGGGTGACCTACGTGAATCGTGTAGATCCGATGAGTTTTTTGTTTGGGGGGGGGGGGGGGGGGGGGGCGGTCGGGAGATTATATTTTAATTATCATATTGACTTAATTAGCAAACAGAGAACTTCCGAAATTGGCTATTTCAATGACAGTGGCCAGCAGTTTCCGCCCAGAACCTTCATAAAGGTCAAATAGCGTTTCAATCATACGAACGTTCTTCATTCATGTTATTCATTTACTGCTAAGCGGGACGAGAAGCAGGACCTAGTGCTACACCACGGACAAGTCAGAAGAGCGTATTTACCACTATATTTACCACTACATTTACCAGATCGTACATTTACCACTACATTTACCACATCGTACATTTACCACTACATTTACCACATCGTACATTTACCACTACATTTACCACATCGTACATTTTTAATTGGGTGGATTTAATTGGGTTATTAATGGTTTCAATCGTTTTCATATTTTGCGGTAAAACAAAGTTACTGCCGTTCGCTACAGCGTTGAACACTGTCAGATCTAACCCAAGCTCTTGTGATAATAGGCCCATCTATCTACCTATTTAAGTTCGCGTCAACCCCGTGTAGTTAACGGTGACATCAAATAAGAAACAAGATTTTTTTTCTAGTGTGTCTGTAGTTGTAACGTGTGAGGATCACATTCGCACCAGGGCTGAAAAGGTTGAAGATGAAGTTGTAAACTCTTGTCATTTGAGTCTACCCTGTGCTTTAGCTCATGTTAGAAAATAAAAACACGTAAACCTGGTATTTTTACAATAATGTTCGCCGCTGATGTATGTAGTGGTTCATTGAGACGTAATGGTTTTGACTGAGCCATCCGGAATGGCGAAAGCGGCTTCTTGCGTTTACGGATAGCGTTTACATTGAATCCATTGACATGACAGTCAAAAAAAATTTTTTTAATGGATTTTACTATATTTTACGGAGCCCGTAAGGTGACATCATGTAAAAAATAAATAAATAACGCGTGGCCACGACTTATTAACGCGTGGGAACGAGATACTAACGTCGCCTTTCACAAGCGGCAACAAAGTTTATTTTTTCACAGCAAAGCAAGCAGATCCCAGGGATGTTCGCGAACTGACTGCCCAAGGAAGGTAAACCTGGCTTTATATAAAGAAATACTTAATTATCTTGTTCGCACGCGTTAGTAAGTCGTTCGCATGCGTTAGTAAGTCGTGGCCACGCGTTATTATATTTTTTACATGACGTCACCTTACGAGCTCCGTAATATTTGGCATCACCTGTCGCTGTATCCCCAGCAGCCACCCCCGTCGCCGTATCCCCATGATGTCACATGCCCCGCCCCCCGGTCTTCTCACCTTTTTAACCCCTGACCCATTTTCATGCCTGTCTCCGTTCCGTCATGACCAGATCAGGAGAAGGAGAAGGTGCTAAATCTAGATCCGGCCGCTACACTAGAGGTGATCCATTAGATCTGACTTGGAGAAGGGCTAAATCTAGATCCGGCCGCTACACTAGAGGTGATCCATTAGATCTGACTTGGAGAAGGGCTAAATCTAGATCCGGCCGCTACACTAGAGGTGATCCATTAGATCTGACTTGGGGCCAATGCTAAACACCTTATCAGCTCACACAGTTTAGCACACACACTCTCTCCCTCCACTACACCCTTATCAACACGCTGATTCCTCAACATCGTTGTTAACAGAGATTGCTACACTGCTTGACAGTAATTATGCTAGGTACTAGGAACTGAAGGGTTCATTTATTGCATTCAAATGTACTTATTTATTTATTACTCATAGAGTTCATAGTTTAAAGCATTTAAACATGCTTGCATCTTAGCAAGATCCTCACACAGCCGGTAGTGGGCATGGACGTGATATGCTCCAATAAAATGTAAATATGGCACAATGTCAAGCATTGTGAATAAGTCAACTGAACAGGCTAAGCTATGAACCAAAAATACTCTGAAAAAATAAAACAATGAACAACAAAAAAGGTATAAAAACTAGCTATTAAAATGTCACTGTCTACATCTCTTAAGAGAAAAAACAACACTACAGAGAATTGCTTTTTATTGAAAAAATGCACTCAGTTATGGTTTTATAATGCCACAGGTCCAGAGTGCCCAGATTGTCTGGGGGCTGGAGTAAACCTTTGATGATCTGGGGATAGAACAGGATCAGGAAGCAATGAGGTTCTCCACTCAGCTCTCGGGAAGGGAGGCTTGCTTGTCCTTGTAATCGTCTTCCCAGGTGCAATCTATTTGCCAAGGAGTTACTATGCTGCCCCATGTCTGACGAGGCTCGCCGTCATCGTAATTGATATGTAGACGGCTGCTGGGCTTGGCCATTTACATATAATCGCGTTAACTGATGTAATGGATGCGGCAAGTCTGATGCAAGCAGAAAACCTGTCCACGGACGGATGGTGGCTTGAATTTAATCACAATAAGCAACACATTATGCCTGGGAGGAAGAGTTTTGGCCGAGTGCACCAGCCACGGCGTTACTCTGCACACCTTAGGTGAGCAGAGGGGCCATGCAGGTACAATAAACACTGCCCTCCCTGTTTACACGGGCGTTATTTCCCTCCTAATTGCTTGGCCGTGCTCCTGCTCTCTTCTGGGCATCGTCCCCCACGTGACTGACCACCTGCAGTTTGTTCTGCTGCCTCTGCATCTGGCAGATGCTAAAATCCACTTACCACCGCAACAGCCACAGGCTGCACGAGAACGTCGTGCTCGTTTAAAGCTTGAAGTGTTCTGAGAGGCTTCTTTTATATAGGGCCTGCATAGTATCTAATTAAGGGGCTTAATAATACACTGTCGGTAATTAGCTGTGCTGTGAATTCATGCATAAGCTTTACAAAGTCACTGCAGAAGCAACAAAATGGCTGCTCTTGGATGACTTAGCACTATCCCTGCCCACTTAGCATGCATGATTAATTCTACCTGTGTAAACAAAACTTTTAATTAGCTATTAAAGAGCAATCAAAGTCTATTATACCCTACCATCACTCTTGCTATATTTTTATTAAGGCTTTTCAATAAGGCCAACCCTGGCTGCACCTCAGCACAAATGAATTTGGGAAGCTATTTTGGGCCATTTGAGACAGCATTTGCACTAACTAGGCATTCGTAAAGGCCTGACAGAGCTGTTATACAGATGAGCTGACGTAGCAGGTTAGGCAGCACAGGGCAGCGATGGATCGGGGGAGGGGCAACCATCCACCAAAACAAAGGAAAGTTAAACTGGGAAACAGCTTCAGTTACTAAATACACATATCAAACTTTACTTCATTTATCTGCACATGACCAGATCGCTTCTGCCGGGTGTGAAGCACACGGAAGGAGCCTATCTCCATTTTATTACCCGTGTAGCTTCTCCACACTTCTGCGCTTTCGCTGTGTAGTTTATAAAGTACAAAGGCAGCCTGTCACGAAGGTGTCTGGAGGACTGTGACTGGCGGATTTGGACTAGTGCGAGAAGTGAGCTGAGAGGGAACGTCCTCCACCGTGGTGTGAGCAGGTGAGGAGTGTTGCCGCTGTAATTGGCCTACTCTCCACCACGTTCTCAGTACTCCCGAGATAAAGTCGGCTCACCCCATCCCCTCTACGCCCTCGTTCTACTGAAACATCCAATTCGAGCCATCATTGTGTGAGTGGGAGAAGACGTACATGAGACTACCTTTCAGCTAGGAAGGGAAGGAAATGGAAAGAAAGGCAAAGATGAAAGAAGAGAATGAGTTAAAGAGATTGAGAGACATCCGGAGGGATTGAGAGAGAGAGGCGGTGAGAATGTGGCACCCGTGATCATTTGTAGGAGGAACAGAGTCCGAGATGCTCGTGGAGTGATGAAGAGGTGTCACGTGGTGATGGGTGAGACACACCTTCCAAAGTGAAAGTGCTGGGTGGAAGATTTATATGGAACATGGTGAACACCAAAATGACCCACTGCCTTTTAAAGATGGCTTGATGCACACACACAAGCATGCGCTAGGCTTAAATTCTTGACTGATCAATTATGGAAATTTTACTTCTGAAGTTGGAAATAGCATTTTGTTGGGGTTTGGGTATGCCAGGTATGAAATTTTCCTCTACAAATGCTTGGATTGTAATGATACAGAAGACAAAATCTCATTTGTTACAAAGTCTTTGCTAACAGAAAGTATGCAGCATCTTTTGAGATTTGTTTGTGGATCACATAGAGCCCGGACCCATCTGAAGTCTCTCCCAGGCGTGTAAAGAAGAAAAAAAAAAAACAAAACTCTTCAGAAAACTTTTGTTGCCTACAGCTTTAAACTTGCCTAAGACCACAGCTACTGTGTGGTGCCAGTGTTGGCCTGGTCTGTGTGCGTTGTTTGAGGGAGAGTTAAAGAGCTGGCCTCTGAGTGGAGACTAACTCAAACAGCCCCAGACCGCTGCCACAGACGACTGTGGGGAATCTCTGGCAGGAGCTGTGTGAAGCCATCTACTCGAGCACAAGCAGTGATACTACAAGGGGCTGGCGTGAACTCGAGTGTGGATAATAGCATGCACACAGCTCACAACATGGGGAGCATACACTCTAATGAGTTAACATAGGTCAAAACATTATTACAACACAAAAAAGACTCACAAAAAGCACGTTAGGAACAAATGCTCAAAAGAAATAAAATCGTCTTCCTTGTTGGTACAATTTTTTTTTCAATTAACTACAAAAATCCAAAAGAGAAAATAAACATTTTGCATATGATTGGCTACCACAATGGAGCGTTATTTGTGATTGTTAAGAAGGCGGTTTTTGTCTGCCGTCACGCAGACGTAGCCAAAACAACACGTGCGGCACAGGCGTGCGTGTGCACAAAGGCGCACGCACACACCACAGCACACGCCAGCCATTTTGACACCGTTGAGCAATTCCATTCAGCAGGCTATGATGGAAATGCCATCAATTTTCTGACAGTGCCACTGGCAGCAGCTGAGATGAAAGAGCAGCCGAACTGCTGGGAGCTGCAGCCTAGAGAGGCACTTAGTGCTGCTGCTCGGGCAAAGGCAGGGGGTAAATGAGACCTTATATCTGTGCACTTTAGGAGAATCCCCCCCAACACACACACACACACACACACACACACACACACACACACACACACACACACACACACAAAATTTGATGAATGTCAATAGAGTGTGGTGCTTGAACGGGGAGCTTCCAATATGGCCAATATGTGTTTTTCCTCTTCTCCTTTCTTCATTAGATGTGCACATGGGTTCTGGATTGCTTGTTGTCGAATGGTTTAGGAGCTTGTGTTTCTGCTGGCCAGCATCTGAGCACAGGAGGGCAGAGACCACAGTCCAGTCAGAATCCTCTGTTTTTCCCGCTGGACTGTCTAGAAAGTTTTGTCTCATGTTTCTGTTTCTGTCTCTCTCTGTCTCTCTCTCTCTCTCTCTCTCTCTCTCTCTCTGTGTGTCTCTCTCTCTATCTCGTCCCTCAGATGATGTTGACGGGATAGGACACTGGTCTCTTGTTGCTGTTTTCGGTCATCAGCATGGCTCATTCCACATTGCTAATCAGAGTCCTGGGTGTTTGGGCCCCCTCGCTAGACTTGCCTCGGCCCGGCCCGGCCCATTGCAGCCCCATAGGACTCCTCCTCCTTTGTCTCCCCACTGTCTGCATGCCCCATGGCCTGTCCCAGGGTCATTACCCCCATGCCCAACCAGCCCGAGCCTTCATTAGAAACGCTCCCAGGGTTGCCATGAGCCTGTGGCCTGGCATTTTCACTCCCTGCTCTCCAAACGGCCCACGGAGAGGCCGGATCTCCGGCAACCCGCTGCAGACAGCACCCTTCTCCAGGGACACCGTGGGCCGGGTACTGCAGACGGCAGCATCTCTCGGAGGAGTCGTAGAAGCCCAATTAAGCTCCAATTTCCCACCGCCCTGCTGCTCTAATGAAATGTGCTAGTCTCTTGGTTTTCATTGAATTAGCTGAGAAGCAGTAAAAGCAGAAACGCGGCCACATTTCTTGAGTTTCATTACCAGATGCCTGCTGTGTTTTACATTTGGAGGGCTGGGAGCTGTTCTGCTATATTTTGTTGAGATTAAAGAGGAAGATAACAACGGATTTATTGGCCAAACAAGCCAGACAATTAATTAGAAGCGCTGTGTGTTATTTTCTAAAGGATTTAATCGGGTCTACCCCCCTCCCTATCCTGCCATTATGAGACACGGCGTTCCTGCACACTTCAAAGTCAACTAAAGGGGGCTTAAAAGTACTCCCACGTATTATGGCAAATTTCTGAACTAGCTTTGTGAATGTGATGTGGGAGAATAAAGGGAACCGTGATAGAGATGCATACATACATGAATATACACACACACACACACACACGCTCACGCTCACACATTCACACAGTCACACATACATTTGCAGCCGTGGGATGCAGCTGTGAGAGCAGCTTGTCTGTGTCTTTGGCGGAAGGCTTAACTGGCTCACTAGTTCAAAGGCTTTTTCTCCAGCGCTGTTACTGCACACCTCTGCCACCCCCTCCTCCGACACTCAAACAGCATCCTTCACACCCCCCTTCCCCATCCAGCGTCTGATCTGACCACAGGCTTCCACACACACATCACACCTTTTTATTTATTTTTTGGACTATTGGTGCATCCACGCTGAAAGCAGGATTCGTGTCTGTGAAGACAGCCCTGTCCGCACGCACCGCAGGACAGCTCTGCACATATCACCTGCTCCTCCTCTGCTTTGATCAGATCTCATGAAGTCCTCCTTCTTCAAAGCTCTTGCTGTCTCAGGAAGATTCCGATGGGCTGCGAAATATATTTTGAAAGCATGTCAGAAGTATGAGAACTCATACTCGCTAAAGACTTTGATAGGCTAAACACTGCTGGCAATTTGTAGGCTTAGACCTTATGCTCAGGAAAAGCTATTATGCTTGCGGGATCATCACTCCAACATGTGAAGACGGACCTAATTCGAGCACGGACGAGCCTGGGCAGCCATGGTAGTGATTACATTTGGCTGAGCAGTTTTGAGCATTTAAGACAGTTTTGAAGATTTATTTTTCTTTAAAAAAACGACAGAACTGTGTCCCCCAGAATCTTCCTGTGGCTCTCACCTGGGCCAAGGGTTGCAGCTGGAATTGTGGCTGGTGTCATCCAACATTAATGGCTCCTACAACGCTGGCGTGGAGCCCAGAAGGACGTCTAGTGCGCCCCACGCTGCAGGTGGAGCACTGTGGCCCACGTGGAGTGAAGGACAAAAGCTTGACGTGTAGTTTTGGGTGTAGCAGGTGGATGGATGCTCCAACAACATCCCTCCAAGGCAGAGGAAGAGATGTGTGGATTAATAGGGAGACATCCCATGTGCCAGCAATGCTGGGGATGAGCGAGTATTTGGAGAACTGGCTGTGTTTGTCCTAGACATGTGCTGATCGATCAGCCAGTGACTGGAATCGGACGGTTTTCATTGTGATTGGCTATGATCAGTGACCGGACGATTAATCTCAGATAACCAATCCTGCGGTCACATCAACACTTGATCAGCACACGGGGGTAACAACTGCATAAACACAGCCACACACAAACATGCAGCGACTGCATTAGACCTACGTTAACAACAACATAGAGACTCCTTGAGTTTTCATTTGTATTACCTGGTGTATGTGTTTTCAGTTTGGAAAGGTAATAATATTACTCTTTTTTTGGAGATCTATAAAAAAGGTTTGTCCTAACTTTGCACAGGTTTCCATTAAAAGAATACAAATATTTATGCGTGATACTATTTATAGTCCAGAGAAGGACAGTCAGAATAGGCCAAAATTGGAATTGGCTGAAATTGGCTGAGAAATTTTCAGTCAGGGCATCTCTAGTTAAGCACCAAAAATGTGTCTTGTACCGTATATGTAGTGTGTAATTCCAACCGCGCATGAAGATGTATTTGTGTGTGTGTGTGTGTGTGGTGTGTGTGTGTATGGAGCCTCTATACTGTGGACTACAGTGGCTGTAGCAGCACAATAACATCCCCGCAGGTTCACTGCTCTCTTCACCTCATGTTAGACAGTTGACTGTAATATAGAGTGAAATGTGAACAGATTCTCTGTCTCTCTGTATGAGTTTCAAAGCTCAGTCCGTATATGTCGTGCCTTGCCATGATTGATGTTCCCTCTGCACCTCCTGATCCAGAAGGCAGGAGAACAGATTTTTAGCCAGAGAGGAAAAGGCCTTGGACAGATACAGGGAGACGGGGGGGGGGGGGGGGGGGGGGGGGGGGGGTGCTGTCTGAATATGTGTGTTTATAGCAGCGCTGAAAAATTCTTGATATGTCTATTTCCATTGTCACCCTCCCATAAAACCTCTGAAAATTGCACAATTTTATCTCATGATTTGGAATAATAACTTAATGAATGCAGTCAAATAGATGATTAAGAAGAGGAGGTTCATTGCCTGTCTGCCACCCTGTCCTATCAGTCTGTAATAGGAAGAAGGAAGTGCTCTCTCTCATTAAATGTAGATTGCCTTTAGGGTCAGCAGCACCAATGGGCGTACGACCTCGGATATCTTCAGGAAGTGCATTTTCCTACCAGCAGAATGCACCATAGACACTTTTTGAAACTGGCCATTCATTCGCACCAGTTTTTTAACGGTCACATGCTGGTATAGGTCTGTTTCCCATCAGGCACTGCACACTGGCAGGGTAAAGAAACCCCACATCCGCCTCTTTTCAGACCAGCGGCTCGAGCTTGTCGAACGTCTCATCCTGTCCGCCACCCTATTGTGTTTTCGGAGACCCCTGGCCAAGGATGACACGTGGTATTTCTGGAAAGCCCAAAGCTGAACCCCATCACGGGCTCGTCCTCTGCTCTGATATTCAGTACTTTTTGCTAGCGCACCCTCAGAAGGAGAACAGAGTGTCTCTTTCTGAAGAGCAGAGTTAAAAGAATAAGAAAAGGACTGAAAGCCACTTTTAAAGCATATTTGTAGGACAGGACTCTATTTAATTTGAAACCTTGTGTGCATTGTGGATGACTGACAAAAACAACCAAGTGAAAGACAATTTTCACTGTTTTTTTTTCTTTTAAATGAGCAGAAAGCCCCTCAGCACTAGTCAGCTTACTTGACTGAAGAGCCCACATATAATACCCCATAGAACAGACAAATGGAATCGTGTACATTATTAGAAACATGTTGGAATACAGGCTGTCGGTGACATAACACAGGAACAGCAATATTAGCCAATGTTAGCAGATTGTAAGTGCTGTAGGGCTTCATTTCAGCACACCAGATAGGGGATTTTGGTGACCCAATTATTTTACTTTGCTCTTGGCGCAAAAGAAACTCAATATCATGTGCTCAAGCGAACTGGGGGAGGGGGGGGGGAGGAAATCTATAAATCAAATTTTCGTATTTTTTGCATAAACCCACACTTTTCTAATGGAATATGTATGAGGGTTGGGCTCCACTGGAAAATGAAACCTGCATCTAATCATCTGCCCAAGTTATTTCCTGCACCAATATTATACAGCTTCTTATCTAGTGCAATGCCACACGTCAGCCCCCCCCCCCCCCCCCCCCCCCCCCCCCCAACACACACATACACCCCAGCTGTTGACTGTACACATGGCAGGAAGGAGCTGAGACTTGGGGCAGGAGGCGTCCCTACTCTTCATCAGACGGTCCTGCTACAGGAGCTGTAAGAAGGAGGAAGACTCACGCTATCATCACCCACTGGAGGCTTGTTATCTGTTCTCTCTGTAGAAACAGATGAAGGCTATTGGAGGGGAGAGAGGAGCACGTTTAAATCGCTGTTTTTCCTGAGAAGAGCCTGCTGAATATGTTTTATCGATTACTCTGATGCATGAAGCCAGCGTGATGGAGTCACAATAATGCAATTTGTAGGCTGCATGATGTTGAGTAGATTAATGGTCTATTCAGTGGTTTTGCTGACATTAACTGTAAAACGGAAGAGTGCTGTGGTTAGCTTTTGCTGGGTGGATGTACATCTTCAAGTCCTTATCCAAGTTCTCTGCATGGAGTTAAACTGGGAAAATGAGGAGGAAAAGACTTCACATTTCCTGTCTCACCTTTGTGTCTTCTCTATATATTTGCTTTGAAGGCAGGCAGAATGCATCCATGCTCCATGCCTGAAAATGTGTCTGTGTTATGATTTGAAACTGACTCCGTCATAGTGGCTTTGCTAAACTTGAATTGCATGACATGTTGGTTACTGAGTTTGACAGTAGTGAATTGGACAACAATGACAGATTCCTGTAGCAGGACATTTCACACATGTCTGAGGTCGTCTCAGAAGGAATGTTTTGTTAAAAGGAAGTTTTTTTTTTTTTGTTAGAGGGAGTTTTTCCACAGCCTCTTGTAATCAATTTTGAGAAGACACTGCAACAGTTTCAGACAGGAGGGATCACATAGAACTTTCCAGAATGACAAATAGACCATTCGGATTAAAGGGTAAAGATTGGAAAAGGAAACTGAGTCCATCCTGTACCGAGTAATTGTCGCTCAGATAGGTTTGTTTTGGGGAGCTTCAACTTGGGCTGTAGATGAAATGCTGAGGCCAGACGTGAGCGCCAGCACTCTGTAAAGTACTGAGCTGAAACCCATGTAGCTTTATGCAACCATATTTCAGGAAGGGCAAAAATAATCACTGTTTTCACTGAGTTGAGGCTGTGATCGATCCCTACACAGCTTCAGCAAGGTTAAACAATAACACAGACTGAAAAGCCCTTGCTTAGAAAAAAAAAAAGATGGAGGAAAAACACGAGTGAGACTTGGTAGTGAGACAGCACTCCAGAATATTTTTGCTAGCAGGATAGTGCTTCAGCTGAAGAGTTTCAGCTATTGTTATTTTTTTTCCATTTTCCTGCTAGAAAAGTGAAGGTGTAAAGCAGAGCTAAAAATGCACAGTTGAGTTTACTATTTGGGGAGATTTCCATTTTAGGAAAGCGTAGCTTGCTTGACTTTACAACGTCTGCCACTCTGAAGGTACGTACCACTAGCCCCATTCTCCGTCCTTGTGCATAATTTAACCTCGGTGTGCCCCACACACTGCTAGTAAAACAATAAATGGGAGCTTCTGAGCAGTATTTTTGTATGACCAGAATGTGTCATAATGATGTAAGCTGTGAGGCATGTAAATTGCTTTAGCCGTGTCCGCCTTACACAGCACGGTGTGGTTAGAGCGCGGTGATTGGTTGGCCTGCCGGTAGTCATGGTGAAGCGCCTGCAGCTGGTTCCCGGGCTCTCGTCGAGGAGCCTGTCAGAACGAGGAGTGACTCTAATTGAGACGGAGCATCTCCGGCCAGGTTGGAGACTGGTGGTTAATCACGGCCACGGTAAAGTCTTAAGCAGGTGAGACTACTGCCCTCCTGTTCTGAAGCACTTCCTCAGCTCCAACCACCCCCCACACTCCCCGTCACCATCCAGGGGAGATTGATGTCATCTCTACAGGGGTTTGGCCTGGCATCCTTCTGTCAGATCATCACAGCTTCGTATCCCGTCCACGTGGTGTGGGTCTCCGACACAGGCTGGTCATGCTTCACCCCAGAACCAAGGGCAAGGCAAAGGTTGGGGGGCTGTTGGACAGAGCCAGGGCCTCCCCACAACTAGCCTGGAGCCTGAGTATCAATTTATTGATTTATTGAACACACGTTATTAGCAGATATTACTGATCCATTTCTTTAATGAACAAATAGTTTATTGTTTGAAAAACGGTAATTGTTGGGAAACTATGTGAACCTCTGGGGTGATCGCCTGGTGTGATTGGTGGCCACCTCATTTCATTATCATGGGAATGTAAAGCTGCTCTTTTTGCGTTTGATGCAGAGTAGTAGAAGACCTAGAAGTTCTGCTAAACTTTTAGAACAGTGTTCTGTGCATCGACACAGAGTGATCTTTTTCAGTAAATATTCTTAGCATTATGTTAGAGAAAATAAAAACATGGGGTAGAAATCATAACTTCTTTGGCTCACTGAGGAATCAGTAAATTTTTGTTTGCACCAGGAAAATCTATAGACTAATATCAGGACCTCTGACTGGGATATGAACCAAATCCTGTGAAGAGCAATTCAGCAAGTCCTGCCACTAGTGCCTTTGAAATGCAGGAGTGCATCCTGCTCAGGTCAGATGGGCAGAACGTACATGAACTGAAACAGAAAAATGGGCCAATATACCTCCGAATAACTGCACAGAACAGAAAGGCAGCTGCAGAATGCTTTTAGATGCTAATGTGGTGTAGTGTTAAATAAGACTTTATTAACATGACTTCAGGTTACATTTCTGGGATGTGTTTCATGCATAAATTCATCTAATTACAACGGTCTCACCAAATTTTCTCACAATCAAATGCCAAATGCACTCTTTGCGGTCTGGGTCCAGTTGTTTAAGAGCTTGTCCTGCATGTGAAATTGCTGTCTCTGAATGTAAGACAAGATCATTGACAAGTCCACATTTATGTAACTGAATTTCACTAGCAGTGCATTAGAACACGTGGTTTGGATCTATTTTTAGTCTCAGCGAAATAGCTGGAGATACAAAATCAAACTCCATTTTAGTCATATGCACATCCACCCTTCTGGCACTCTCTCCACCCCAGGCGTGGGGGACGGAGCAGATGCCTTTTAACTTGCTTCTTGTTGAATGCCTTGTTATGCTGATTTATCACTATTGATTTTCATTCCAGGGATGCTTGCCTCAAGCTATATAATTAAAACACTGCACGATGGTGCCTCGGCAGGGTCCTTCAGAAAGGCAGATATGTTCAATTGTGCTGGCCATGTGCTATTTTTCCCCCCGAATAAGTAATACTTGGTGAGCACATGAATGCCCAAACTGACGTGAAGAGATGTGCATTTACTTCTCTCGGTCGTACTGACTGGTAGAACAATCACAGTAGGTCATTTAAGAGCATTGATGAGGCTCAGCTTGAACCAATTAAAAAAGTCAGCGTGTAACGAGGGACGGTGAAAAGCGCGCGTGCCTCTGTACGTCCGTAACGAGAGCGTGGCGGAGGTACGGAAATCTTGTTCTCCGTGTTTGATGTTTGAAAAATGACACAGTTAGTCTGCTGCAGAGTCAGATTTAGCATCTACGCAACGCCCCATGTTTCACAGCCGTCCGTCCCACAGGTGCTAAAGAGGCTAAGCAAGATATGGAAGCTCGTCATCTGTGTCAAATGCATATCGGGCAGGCTGAGATCCAGCAGGCTGTGGGTAGCTGTGGAGAAGCTCGGGTTCTGGAGGCATAAGGGTTAGAGCTAGCCTGCGTCTTGGACTCTCTCTCTCTCTGAGTTTGCGGGCCAGAGGCTATCGGAGCACTGCAGTGGGAGGATTACTGACGGGGGTATGAAGGAGCTGTCCTACTAATGCGTCCCTGCATAATGAGGGGTCACGATAAAGTTCACACCCGTCGAGACGCAGATTTGGCTTGTTGACGGTCCTGCAGTGAAGCCCTCCCAGAGGGACTGAGTGAGCTGATGCCCCAGATAGTGTAAGCCCAGAGAAGTGTAGTGTAGAGTGTAGGAGGGGAGACGGCACTGAAGGCACCAAAGAAGGCTTCCTTCTGGAAGAAGCACTTATGAAACAGCTCCCTCTGCTCTATCAGCATACATGCTTTATTCCAACATACAGTACTACAGAATCTGTCCCTTTTATCCGTCTGCATATTGACAGCAACACCGTCTGCCTGTTGGCTGTCTCTGTCTACCAGACGACGTTCATCAGCAGATGGCTCCTAGTAGACGAGCCCCTAGCCAGCACTCAGCAGAAGGATGCACAGATATCAACGCTGCCGTGGGCCGTTAAGGCAGGGCGCCTGCCCTCCAGCCGTCACCCTCTACGCCTCTCCTACCCGCTGCTGAGCGCACCTGCTGGCAAATCCCGCAAAGCCCACAGGGCCGCTTGAAAGGTCGGGGCACGCGGGGGCCGTAGCATCCACGCTCACACGCTGCCCCTGGAAGCGTGAAGCGCCTGGACACCCCATGATATGCACTTTATCTGCCCCTCCAGCTCGAGAGTGCTGACGTGCCTCCAGCGCCGTGGCTGCCCCTTGTACTGTCTCGCCGTTCATCTGCCCCCGTATAGCTGATTTGACTTTGCTGTGAGTGCTTCACTCCTCGGGGCCCCTCCTCTCCTGTTGTCTAAGCCTGTTGTTGTCCTGCAGCGTGACTGCATGCGCCGGGGACGGCTGGTCTCCTGCCCTGGTCTCCAGCCTCCATCAGGCACGGAGCAGGAACCGTCATTAGGGCCCGACCAAGTCTTGCCTTTTACGGAGAGGTCAGGGCCCCCGGTGGGTAGGACCCTAGAAAACTTTTGATGCATTTTGTTTGTTAACTGTATCCCAGGAGCAACTTTTGGGGGTGGGCGATGTGTGCAGGTGTGTCCCTATGTGCAGAGGCACTTTGAATGCACCGCTGCTAGATTGATGCTATGTGCTCAACCTTGCAGGCTCATGATGGCTGGTACCAGTGTTCTGCTTTTCCGAGCCGCAGGAAGACAGCAGTGCACAGCATGGGCCTGGACTCTCTGCTCTCTGTAAGCCCATTACCACAGCTCTGCTTTGTCCTCTAATGGACAAGCTCTCTAGAGAGTGGAGAGACAGAGAGAGAGTGAAAGTGAGAGAGACAGTGAAAGAGTGTGAGAGGGGGTGATTAGAGTGTAGATTATGTGTAAATATGCTTACAGGAGCTCTGGAGTTAGGACTCGATAGATAAGTGATGATAAGTGAGGGAAAGACAGAAGGGAAAGTAGGTAAAAGAGAAAGAGAGAGAGAAGAGAAAGAGAGAGAGAGGTGGGGTGTGAGGGGAAGGTGAGTACAAAGATTAAGTCACACCTCAGGCAATGTGTTAGAGGAAGGAGATGTAAGGTTGTCACTCTGTTCTGCACGTATTCCACATCGGAGATGGAAAATTGATTTTTGCAACAGAGACGCCCACTGACGACGAGCTATTTCCTACATGTGTGTGTGTGTCGACACATTTTAATACCCTTCGCATGGAAAAAGCTCTAATTAAAACAAAACATTAGCTTTTGTATCCTGCGTTTAGTGTTACAGTTACTAAGCATAATGGTATCTATTTTGAATACACAGTTAAGTGATAATCACTTGTACACACACACACACACACACACACACACACACACACACGTCCAAAGGAGATTCCAGGTTTATACCTGTAATGCATTATAGTAAAAGATTTAGAGATATTCTAAATTGCAGTGAAGGCCACAAGAATTCCAGAGGAACCCAGAGAAATACTTTTGATCCAGTTAAAGGTTTTTCAACTGTGCAAGCAGTGTGCTTCTGAAGGAGGCAGTTGGAGTAGGTGGAACAAGTGGGGGAAAAAAGTATTATTATAATAAGAAAAAGTAATTGTCTAAACCATAAAATTCATTTGATGTGGTTTTAAAGTTCTGAGAGTGTAGATCAGTTCTTTTTCTTTGAGATTCCTGACTTCATTGCTGCCATAGCAACAACTGGCAGTGCAAACTGCTATGTCATTAATGCAGTGGCCGTTAGCATTAAAATGCCATGTCACTGGAGATGACATTTCTGACGGTCTGAAGGTGTTCAACGAAATTATCAGCAGACGAGAGCTCTTTCTTGGTTTTTCCAGTGTGAAGCTGATTATGTGTCTTACCATGTATACTACACTATTTATATTATATATTGTACTGTTGCGGGCTACATTACCAGAGATATTATCTGAATGGTTATATGTCTTTGATGCGTTCGTCTTTTCTGTAGGAGATTAGTGGATGTTCCTTAAAAGAGATCCATCCTGGAGGATTCTGAAGTGTTTAGATATAATATTTCCCACTGCATTATTCTTAGAGTAATTCATTGTCAGTAACATAAATTATTGTTGTCTTAACATTATATCATGTATAGGTCTCTGAACAGGTCAAACACAGCAACAACATAATGTTTGACTTGCTTAGGAGATCTACAGTTCTGTTACAGTTCTACAGAAATGTTTGCATATTTCCATACTTTTAAAAAAAGAAGTCTTAATTCTCACTGCAAAATGTTTAAGTGTCGATTGAAGTGAGTGTGGAATGGAGCTTTCACAGGCCTGGGAATGTCAAGAGCCATTTTGCAAATATAAATGAGAGTCTGCAGATTTAAAATAAATGGTGGTAAGATGGTGGTATTTAAGACTTAACTGAAACTTCCAAAAATGTTGCCCTCATATCAAAATATGTGGTGTATATATATATATATATATATATATATATATATATATATATATATATATATATATATATATATATATATGTGGTGTCGCAGAGCTGGAACGTGGAGACACAAACAGTTGGAGCTTTACATATGTGTCAAAAATGCCATCAATGTATCTCGGAAATACTATGGGCACAGGTCCAGTACTGGAGGAAAAGAAAAAAAAGTTTCTCAAGGAGTTGTGAGGTGTTTAAATACGTGTGTGTGTATATATTCAGATTTCAGATATGTATTCAGATGAGGATGAGGAGCGTTTGAGTGAGAATGGCAGTAGGCTGGTGCTAAGGGAGCATGTGCGAGTGTGTGGGTGTGGAAGAGCTGGTAGAGACGACTGTTGTACTGTCATATTGTTCATATTGTTCATATTGTTCATATTGTTCCAAGAAATGGCCAAACTACTCATGAAGGACCTTTATTTGGATTACCAGTGATTTCATTAGACACATTTAATGAACTTCATATGTAGCAAGTTGGGGCCATTCAGAGTTTGCAGATGAATGGCTTTCTCACATTATACTCAGTGTCTCACCACATTAAGATGTGCCATAATTGCATTTTATATAGTAGCAAATGAATGAATGCTAGTAATGCTTCCTATTGATGCCACAATGGTAAGTTTGATTGAATGATAAAAAAAAAAAAAATTAGTGGAAGTGATGAAAGAAAATAAAATGCAATTAGTTGTATTATTTCATCGTGATTGCCATTGGGTTGGAATGCATTTACAAATACAAATTATGAAATGACTTGTGAATGTTTAGATTGGATCTTGCTTATACTAGCTCTAATAATTCTATCTATATCATAACGAAACCAAGAAAATAATAATGTCAATTTGGATATGCAGAGGATACACAGATGTATAAAACAACCGTTGGTATGCAGCTGTATTTTATGTTCTGTGGTATGTGTTAGTTATTAGTAAACAAGCTTTAATAGATCTTATTAATAGATTTACAAGTTTTAATAGATCTTAAAATGGCTGTATAATACACGTATGGTTAAATGTCTTTCAAATAGCCACACTGAAATGTTTTGAAATGGCAGATAAGTACACCATTACATCTTAGCGTGACGAGTGTATTAACCCACCTCCTCCTTCCTCTCCTTATATTAGTGAGTTACCCAACACTGCTACGCTGGAAAGGGCTACACGGCTATTTGCTACTCAAAATACTGAGACTGCAGATCCATTCCGTAGACTGAATATTTTTACGGTTTGTGATAACAATTTTGGGGGATTGAAAATACATCTTCCAAACTTTAGCATGAAATGAACTAAACTGCTACTAACTTCTACTGTTCTTTTTAAATGATAATTACTTAGTCGCAATATGCAGCGGATATGTGTCATATTTCTACCCAAAAAAATAGCTGAAGGATCCTTTTGACACACAGAGCACACTTGCATTCATATATTCAGAAATGAGAGAGAGACCCAGACAGAATGTGATTTACATAGGCGGTCTATTCATATTCACAGCAGATATACATTTGAATGTGTGTGTGGGTGTGTGTGTGTGTTGTTGGGGTGTGTTGGGCTCAAGTGCTGGAGTGACTGTGGAAGTGAACAGCACTGTACGTGCATCAGACAAGCCTGGGGATGTGGTGGGATAACAAGACACTGTTGAACTGTGTTCACTCACTCCATCACAAACTTCACAACTCTGCTACTTCCTGACACCATGTGTTTGTGTTTGTGTGTGTGTGTGTGTGTGTGTGTGTGTGTGTGTGTGTGTGTGTGTGTGTGTGTGTGTGTGTGTGTGGGGGGGGGGGGGGGGGGGGGGTGTTGTGTAGGTGTTTGGGTGTTTTCGCTGCTTCCTCCATGTGGTTTCCATTAAACACTTGGGGAAAAATGCTCAACTCCATCGACACATGCTGCGTTTAGGTCATTAGCGGCTTATTATGCCTTTACAGTGGCTGAATAAAACGACTCTGAGATCTCCGTGACACGTGATCGGGTAGATGTGCTGGGGGGAGCGTAGTGTCCAAGGAGCAACGATTGTGGATTCGATCTCTAGCGTGCGGCCGTATGTGTGTGGGCGTGAGCGTTCCCGAGCCCTTCTGCAGGTTCACCTGTGCCTAGCCAAGCTTTACTCTCCCTTTGTGCGACGTGAACAGTCTGTCTGCATTTATAGTTTTTAAACGGTTCCAAGTTCAAGCCACAGTTCACGTTGTCAGCAAGCAAAGGCAAGACCACAAACTCCTCCTTTCCTTGAACAGCTGCTGTATCCTCCAGTATCCTCTATATTCCCGCTGTGTGTATGTGAGTGTGTGCGTGAGTGATGTCCGTCTGTGTGATGTCTGTGTGATATCTGTGTGTGCTTATGTGTGTGTGTGTGTGTGTGTGTGAGAGAGAGAGACCTGAGCAAACAGTGAACAGAAGGAGGAAATCTCTCTTAACTTTTGAGAACGGAGCGAGAAGAGGAAAGCTCATGAGAGAAGAGGCTGGTGGGGGTGAGGATATTGGCACCGGTGACCATAACTAATACAACAAGCACAGCACACAGTAAGGAGGCCTTTCAGAGTGGAGCAGGATGGATTGATCCCAGGACACTCTGCACAACTTTCCCCTCTCAATCTCCTCGTTATTCTTAAGTGCCCCTCATAAGCTCCTTGATGTCTGACAGGATACAAAGCTTTGACCATAGAATCAAACAAAGGAAATAAAGCCTGAAAGGCAAAAACACCAAAAACCGAAGTATTTGCCCTTGTTGTTTTCATTCCACTTTTCCTCCCTCTCTTTTATGACTATCTTCTTCCCTCCTTCCTGCGTTCCTCCCTCCCTGTCCACTACACCTGGGTTCCCGACTCCTTGCTAACTTCTTCTGTCCTTGTCTTGTCTTTCTTGTCTTTCTCCCTCATGGTCTTTCTTCCTCCACACTTTTGTTCTCTCTCTTTCTCTCCGTCTCTCTGCATCCCCTCTTCCCTCGCTCCCGCCCTGTCTCCGAGTCTCTGTTCTCAGAGATAGCATCTCCGTGGAGCTGGCTACGCTCCTGCCCGGCTCTGGATGAATGATGGCGGCTCTGCGATCGCTCCTAATCTCGTTATGTATGTTCCTCCGCCCTTGGGTACGGGCGGTGCGGGATGAACCAGACTTTATCGGCTTTCACAAGCCTCCCAGGCATAATTTGGCAAAGGTCACGTTAGATATTTCTGCTCAAGGGAATACTATGTGTGTGCTGGCGAGTGCGCTCCCCTGATGAAGAAGGTAGTCAAAAGGTTACACACAAACGATGCCCGGCATAAATATCACAAAGGCAGGAGGGACACGTGTACTTATTGAGTGGATCGGCCATGTCCTCTGCTTGGCACTCACAGAGAATCCTCACTTTTCAGTTTTACCAGTTCATTGTTTCGCATTTTTTCATGGTTGTAACTCTTTAAACATGCACTACAGTGTTAACTAATGCTATTCAGACTGTTTTGGAAAAAAGAAAACGACAGGAGGGAAACAATGTAAGGTTACACGTTCACTGCATCAATAACACAGAAGTAGGACAAGGGTTTTTTTATTTATGATTCTCTTCAGAGCAAAGCTGTCAGACGGCAGCAGAGAACTCCATTTCCCACTAAACCTTTGCTCACCTCCCAAAAGTAATGCTCTGCAGTCACGTGGTGTGCTGCATAACACAGGCTCATAACTGAATATGGATGACCATTAATACATTGGGCTCGTCTGTCCTTCCTGCGCTGTGGCTTTAAACGTGCTTAATGCTGCAGTTGACTCATTTTGAAAGGCACACGTGCACATGTATTTTATAATATTACGTTTTATTGTAATTATGGTTCGTATTGTTAATAATTATAATTGGGTCGTGGTTCTCTGAATGCCACTGGAAGGTCATACTTCAAGGTCTGCTCCAAGTGCCACATATTTTGCTGCTGTGACTCTCTGCTTCCCTGACAAGTACATCTGTCCTCACCTCTGAATTTTTTACCTCCATTTTGGTGGCCGTGACACCATCGTCATTTACTCATGCAGGACATTTGAAAGGTAAGAGAGGATTGATCTGATTGGATATTGCAGCAGCACACCTGTCCACACCTGTTGATCATGACTTCAAGCTTCACCCAGCCTCTTTTTTAGAACAGCACCACTCTGTGCCGTCATGACAACAGCAAACACAATTTCTGCCCGTGAAGCGGTCTTATGCTATATTCATATGCTTGTGTTGGGTCCAGTAAAATAGTGCCCATCAGGATAGATTAAACATGCCTCATGCAGGCTCAGACTTTATGACTACACTCTACGGAGGCCTCAGGACATGTTGGAAATATAAAACTGAAGAATTAGGAGATAAATTTTATCCACTGCCATTAACAACGGAGGAACTCTGCACGAAGAAAATTATTCATTTGCTAGAACATTTGAAAGGTTTATCTTAAAAATTCTGCCCTGTGTGATAGAAAAAAATTATTTTACAGCAAACTCAAATAAATCCCAAATGAATGGACTGACGAACTATTTATGAAGCGTAAGCTTAAGCATTTGTATTTCTATCAGTAAAAGAGGATGATTGCCTCCTTTGTCAGCATGTTTGTTAAACCCTGTTCTAACCCTGCTGATATTTTAATGAGAATTACAGTGATATACTGAAATAAAGCCATTGTAGTAGGAAATATGAATCATTCTCATGCTTATTGGCGTCTTTTAGCTTACGGTGCAGCCTGCTATCCTGTATTTTGGCTTGGTCAGTATTTCAACCTGCGTTTTCTGTGACCAGTGTTTAGTCTGGAGGGACAGACAAGTTCCCCAGTGTCTATCTGGAATGGATTTATACTACTTCTCATGATAACAACATGAAATGTTACATTATGAAATATTTGAGCATGAAGGTCTGGGTAACCTTGAAATAATTTGACTCTGTTTTTCTTCAGATAGCCCATAAATCTATAGTGCCACGTCAAGTCATATATATATTATATAAAATGTTATTTATCAAAACTCAACAGAGTGTGCCAAGAAGTTTCATTTTATGAAAGGCTGTTCTGTAGTAGTCAGGTTGCCCAGGAATGCTATTTCCTGATCTAGTAACCATGGCCTGCCATTTGATTCAAGATACAATGTGAAGTATGTGACCATATCGACATTAGCAAAGCTTTCCAGCAAACAGAAGATTCAGCTTATTAGCTCTGTACCATCAGGGTTAACACTGCTACAAAGAGGAAGTGTAACATTTCAATATGTAACATGTGATGAAACATGATAAAGTGTATATCTTGTTATTGAGCATATTGATAGATGACAAAAAACAGAAATTTGTTGGAATGAGTCAACCATAAACCACTTTGCTAACTGTTAGAGAACGTAAAAGTCAACCTTGAGAATCATGTTCAGTGTCTGCAGTAACTGCTAACAACAACAACAACAACAACAACTATATGGCAGTATGGACAGCAAGGCTGCACTGCTACTTTGATGTTAGATTTTTTACTTTTGTGCCTCGACTTGATTCAGTCAAACTCAAACAGGATTTCGTTTTATGCCTCTACACCTCGTTTGTGATTGTCTCCTCATTAAGACTAATCCAACGCTTTTTGAGCTGCAGTAGTTTACACCCTCCTTACTCTGTGTCTACAGTGTTTACTCATCCAGGTGGGAGGGGCTGTTCCCGTCAACAGGTGCCCTCCCTCTCAGAGGTTGGAGAGCACCACACTCGTTGGGGAAGCTCCTGATGTAGGCCGGCTGCCCAGCCTGTCTTAGCATGCTCCTACTGCAGCAGAGGGGCTTTGAGTGCTACTGCGTATTCTGACAGGCTCTATGCTGGCTGCTGCCTCCCAGACCCGTCCTGCCCCAGAACCCTCCTGCCCCAAAGCCCTTCTGCCCCAGAGTGGTCCTGCCCCAGAGTGGTCCTGCCCCAGAGTGGTCCTGCCCCAGAGCCGTCCTGCCCCAGAGTGGTCCTGCCCCAGAGCCGTCCTGCTCCAGAGTGGTCCTGCCCCAGAGCCCTCCTGCCCCAGAGTGGTCCTGCCCCAGAGTGGGCCTGCCCCAGAGCCCTCCTGCCCCAGACCCGTCCTGCCCCAGACCCGTCCTGCCCCAGACCCGTCCTGCCCCAGACCCGTCCTGCCCCAGAGCGGTCCTGCCCCAGAGCCCTCCTGCCCCAGAGCGGTCCTGCCCCTGAGCGGTCCTGCCCCAGAGCCCTCCTGCCCCAGAGTGGGCCTGCCTGCTCTTCAGGATAGTCAGTTTCCATCTGGGTTTGGAGAATGCGTCGGTCATCATGACACAGGTTTCCAGGGATGTTTGGACTGTTGTTTTTCCCTTCTGCCTGCTATAATGCATCCAGCATGAAAGGGCGTTGGCGGTGTGTACCACAGTGGGAAGGAGAGAGTCCCCCGCTGCTCCCGCTGCTCCCAGAACCTGTGCAGGCCCAACAACGACACTCACATTACAGCACAGGTGTCTTTGATTCGTCATGCCAAAGATTCTCCATGTTCCTGGAATGAGTATCTTTTTCAGTGAGGGCCTCAGCAGTGTTTCAATGTCAAAACAGTCCTGCCTGGAGACCTCTGTGAGCTTCTGCTTATTACTTATTTATTTACTTTCTATTTTTATCCAGTCAAAAGTCTCCGTTTTTGTAAAAGTTTGCCACTGCAGATGTGTGACTAGCTATTATCAACAACATGTTCTGGTTAAACAAACAAACTTTGTGTCTTTTTGGGAAGGAGCAGAACATTATTCACCCAACAATGCTTCAGAGAAGGACGGAGAAAGACAACATCGCTCACCTCCCTAACTATATTTCCTTTTTCCCTGGGAATAGTATTGAGTTTATGTGTAAGCTTAGTACCAAGAAAATAACAGAAATAATGTGTGTGTATGTGTGTGTGTGTGTGTGTGTTTGTGTGCGTGTGTACACTGGACTCTTTGTGTGTCTTCATGATTTTGTGTTTGCATATTTGTGCTGTATTTCTTCTTTTCATATGTAATTTTAAAAGTTGTAATTTGTAAATGCCAGTGATCTTTAAAAGCCTGTATTGCTGTGTACTCACTGTGTTGTGTGCGTGTGTGCTCAGGTGTGCGTTTGCATTTGTGTACATCATGCTTTCTTTTTGAATGTATTTAGCTTTTTTTGTTTTCTACAAACCTGGAGGCTACTAGTGGTTGAAAGCCTGTAGTTGTTCTGTGCCATATATTGTGTTTTGTTCCCCCAACTCTTTGGTGTTGAGAGAGATGGAGAGAAGCCAAACATGTCGTTTCCTTGAACTTATCTAAGGGGAAAAAACTGTAGAAATGAAACAGACAAAAAGGCCTCTTGAAAGTGGGAGTAGGAAACCAGCAGACAATGTGTGAAAGTGAAAAACAGATCAGTGAAAACGATTGGTGCTCTTCTGAAAACCTTCACTGCGCTCTTTACGTTAAAACTAAAATTATATCTATTTTGTTTTATTAATGAGACCCCAAACTGTGTAGTGAAGACCATTTCATTGGATGTGTGAACCGTGTGTGAACTGATCATTTTTTAAATATTTCGGTATTCTTCAGAATATCAAAATATTGGACTTTTAAGAAGGATTGTAGTTTTTGTATGGAAAGCTCACATTGACTCATGATCATGATCACATGATCACACAATTCTACTCTATCCTCAATTCTATTCCGTCAGTATCGATACTGCTGCTGTTTGCTCAAACCGACTCTCTTACCATGGCGTGTTGTCTCCTGCTCCTTCAGGCTCCTACATGATGGTGAACTCTTCCCAGCATGCAGCGGGTCAGAGGGCCCAGTTGCTGCTGCAGGCTCTCAGCGAGAACGACACGCATTGCGTCCAGTTCAGCTACTTCCTGTACAGCCGGGACGGCCACAGCCCCGGGACGCTGCGGGTGTACGTGCGGGTCAACGGCGGACCCCTGGGCATCCCCGTGTGGAACGTCTCGGGCACCCAGGGGCGGCAGTGGCACCAGGTGGAGCTGGCTGTCAGCACCTTCTGGCCCAGCGAGTATCAGGTGAGTGGTCAGGTGGTCAGGGTCTTGGCTTCAGGCTTGATCCACACGGCCTTGAAATTAAAAACTTAAATTCGCAGAGCCTTGAAATGAACAGAGATAACCAGCTTTGAGCTACACTACCATTGTTGTGAGATCGATACGGCAACAGTGGTGGAAACCTTCTAAACTAGCTTGGCTGACACCTGCTGTGATGAAGACCATGGAGAGCTACTCTGCTCGCTCATTATTAGGATGTCACCCTTGCTGTTAGTCCAAGCATTGCACACCAGTGACTGGGCGACTTTTATTAAGCATGTGCCTGGCTTTGTTTAATTAGCATTGATCTCTGCCTGCATGTAGGTTAATGCTACTGGGCTTGGGCAGTACCAGATGAACTGACCCAGTCCTGCCGAAAGGTGCTGAAGAGATGTTTGTATTCAGAAAGTATTTGGTAACCTGAACACATGGGGAAGAATTATGACACTTACCAGCAGATATATCAACAGTGCTGCTTTCTATAGCCGTCTGTCTCTCGGGCTATTTGTTCTAAAATCCATAAATTTATACAAGTGTTGCGCAAACAGAATAAACAAACATCAAGAATGTGGATGTAATAACCTTTCTGTGCTATTTATTTAATAAGACCTCCCTACACATATACTCACTCATTCACGTGAGTTCACTCACTCATTCACGAAAGGGTCTGCCATCTCTTTCCACACAGCCCTGGCCTGCTGTTAAGCTAAGGCCTGGTTACGGAAGTAACTCTCCACCTCTGACAGCGTATGTCCTGCCTCCTGTGCCCTGATGAACTGGCACCCTGGCGCTGTCCCGCGGGCCACGCCAGGCTTGACGTGGCCGGCCGGCGTGCATAAATTCAATTTCTCCTTTCTGCAAACTCCGCGCAGCTGTCAGAAAGCAATTAGGTTGAGTAGTGCGTGTGTTTTATCAAGAGCTGTCAATCCCCCTCCCCTCCACTTAATTAAGTTCCATATGCCACTGAACAGATATGACCTTCATGTGTAAATAATAGTCCGCTCACCGAGCCACGGAGGTGAGAGGTGGGGAGGCCCAGAGAGCCAGCGAGGAGCACTCAGCTGCGGAGGGACATGTGCTCCCCCCACGTGTGCTGACTGACAGCTGCAGCAAACGTGGCCAAACGAGCTAGTAGATAAAAGAAGGAGATAAAGCCCCCGCCTGCCACGTGGCCAATTGGACTCTCCTCTCGTGATGCATGCTGGGTGGTTCTTTTTTCCATCGGCAGACCTTTGGTCCTTCTTCCTCGGGGCTTCCTCATTAAAACGCTGAATGTGTGAGTTGCTAAACCGCACTGTGTGGCCAACGAGGTTTGCACGTTACGCCGCTACGCGTGAGGTTGCGGGTCAGCGCTGCCTGTGATACAAGATACCGTCAGCCCTGTGCGTTTGATCTCGTCTTCAGTCTCGCTGACGGATACCAGCGCAGGATGGGTCCGGGGCTGGAGTGGGCCTGCGTTTCACTCCCACACAATAGTGAGGGATCGTTCTTTTATCTCGCCTGTCAAAAGCAGTGTAGCACTTTTAAAATAAATGTTTTACAGAGAGCTCAATGGGTGTAAAGATTGGAAGGCACCACTGCATTTAAACAGGCATGCCTCTGCTCAGACTGAGTGCTTTCTAGAGTATTGCGAGAGTGAGGCCACAGTAGAGGCTGTAAAACTCATGCGATGCTAAGCTACCTCACCTCCTCATTGCAAATCCTCAAGCAGCTCCAGTAAGACAGACATGTGCCAGAGCCTTGCTCTCCCTGTACCTACAGGCCTCTAGTGACTGCTGAAGGCTTGCAGAGCACACCGGCTTGGCATGAAAGATGTGACGACAGATACCGAAAATCCCCATCACTTTTCAGTTAGGGTTTAAAAACATATGTGCTTTGTACTGGTATATCTGATAAGGTTAAAAGTGGGTGTATGAAGTCCCAGCGAGTGGTGTTTGATGTAGAATAGTTTTTTTTTTCTTTCTGTCTAAGCAGATCAATGTCAGACTTTCTTAAGTCTCTGTGAGTGCATGCTGCTTAATATATTTGTATGTAAATGGTCTTTTGAGAAGGACGAAACACATGTTTGTGTGTGTGTGTGTGTGTGTGTTATTTTGTAAGTGAGGTGGTGTTTGTGTGTGCTTGTTCACTGGTTCTTTGTTGAGATGCAGGCATTGTTGTGGGTGAGCAAACATATATGTGATATAAATGAAAGGTTGTGCTACTGTGTAGGTTTTTCTTGCTTGAAAATGCTCTGCCTACCACCAAAGATGAAGACAAAACGACTTCCAAGGAATAGAATCATGCTTCATGCACAGCATTGTAGCAGTGGATAGCTTCAATACTCTATTGAGATCCATTGAACACTGCTGTAAGCAGGCCGGGCAGGAAGAAAAAATCTAATTTGGCAAAAACCCTTTAGATGGTCTTAATTAGCCCAGCTCTCACTGTGGGCCTCTAGTTTTTCATTTTTTCTTTCTTCTTTTCTTTTTCTTTCTTTCTTCTTTTCTTTTTCTTTCTTTCTTCCTTTCCTCTCTCTTTGTCCTCTTGATCTCTGCATATGACTCTGTGCTTTCTGTCTCTCAATCTAGTTGGTCTTTGATAGCTTCCTGCTCATTAGAGAGAGACAGGGAGACACGTTGGTTTAGTCTCCCTTACAGCCACTTTGCTCCTGAACGTGTGTGTGTGTGTGTGTGTGTGTGTGTGTGTGTGTGTGTGTGTGTGTGTGTGTGTGTGTCTGTGTGTGTGTGTGTGAAAGTGAGACAGATAAGGGCAAAAATGAAGCTTACTAACCACAAAAACCATATGGAATGAATAAAGAATTTAGCAGGTTCCATAACACACCCCCCAAACTGAGAAAGCTCTCAGTAAAAGTGTGTGAGGAAGCGTGTTGGTGATTGGCATGTCTGGTATGTCGCAGGCATGTGGATGACAGGTGACTGGTAGCATCTTCCAAATGCATGACGGGCAGCACACTAGCACTAATAGTCTTGTTACTAAACACTTCCTTAGTATTTATTTTCTCTTACCACCAGCATAATTTATGTTTTTTTCAATGACGTTTTTAACTCTCTGCTTAATTTCAGAAAATTCTCATAAAGTTTCTTGTTAAAAAGTGTTGGATGCATAATTATATATAGACCCAAGATTTTTTTATTCCCCGAAGTCATAACTTCAAAACCTCTCCATCTTGATGCAGTAAGTTAATGGTTAAACACAACTACAGGGCCTCATGAATCTTGGCATAGATTGAAAAGCCTTTGACTCTGTGCTGCATTAAGGAGTGGGATGTGAGAGGTCTCAGTGTCTGTGGTGATAAGATGGGCTTCCATCCATATTTATGTGATAGCTTATGTCATATTTCCTCCAATCTCTGCATATGAGAACATCAAGACGACAGGTTGGGGCAAGTGAGAAATTGGAGAAGAGAAGATACAGAGAAATGAGAGAGAGAGAGAGAGAGAGAGAGAGAGAGAGAGAGAGAGAGAGAGAGAGAGAGAATGTGAAAGAGAGAGAGAGACAACGTGGAAGAGAGAGAGAGAGAGAGTGCAATCACCTCGAGCGCTTGAAATATTTGATTTGAAATCTTGCTTGTCTGCTATGCCCTGCTCTGTATTTCTGCTGGTATTGGTGAAGGTGTGTGAGATAGGAGGAACCTTGTTATCAAATATTAAAGATGTTATCAGGCCCGCCAAGACTGCCAAAGAGTCGGTTTCTTATGTGCCTCATGTCTTTCACTGCTCTGGCCATATTTATTCTGCATATGACTGTTAATGATGGGAGTGAATACGTCTACCACATTGTAAAGGCAGGATATAAAGTTAGGCGCTGCAGCAGACCTCCTTAATTTATACATTAAAATGTAGATGGATGAAATACTATCTGAGAGATTCAGCAAGTGAATTCAAATTTGATATTTTGTTGATAAAGCATCACTCTTCATCGTTGTATAATTTTGCATCATTGTTCCTTATTTAAAATGTGCGGTCTTGTCTCCTGGGTTTGTGATCATACAGCTAATCAGAAGAGCAACCACAAATCACAGAATTCCTCCTCCAGCTGTATTAATCCCTAACAACCAAACCGATGTTAAATACTAAACTGAATGACAGAAACGATTCGTCAGTAATGTAATTTGAACAAGTCTTTTATCTTCACAGTGATGAGCTAGAGGACATACCTAAACATCACGGATGTCTACAGTTATTTACCCTTATTCTAACAGCCTGGATTGTTCTACAACTAGCTAACTAGATTGTTCTACATAGCTAATGTAACATACATCTGATTCTGTAGAGAAAACTGAAAAATCTGTCACTGGAATATTTGTTAATTAAGCAGTCTTACACCCAACCTTTCTAAAAGAACACAAATCGCAGCTTACAACAACGTTAGCAACAAACACACCACAGAATCATTGTGTGTTACCCTAATGTGAAATTTCACAGTGTCACTAATGTGAAAATAAGACTCCGGAAATAAACAGTGGGAAGGTAGAACCACTGGGACACTTCTCCTCCGCACATGATTAGTTCAGTAATTATGAGGTTAGCACAACTTTACATTTGCCTGTTTATACCGACGAACAGCACGGAATGCGACTTGCGCTTTGAAATATGTGGGGAAATATGGTTGTCATGGTAAATATGGTTGTCATGGTAAATATGTTTTTCTTCTTGCATTCCATTGGCTTAGATAACAGGCTGCATTCATGACCACAGGGATCTTAATTCAGTGGGCAGAGTTTATGATTATAAAGACCATGTCAGAATTTCTGCATGAAGGAATAAAACGTGTGGTAAGCTGATCCACTTAATCAGCATAAAGTCTATTGATTATTGACCCAAGGTGGTGACAGCAAATCCTGGAGTTCAGTGTTACTAAATGCAGACCTTCTTGACCCTAGTGGACAACTTTATCTTGATTTGCATGCTGTAGAGTTGTGTACATGAAAACCAAGCTCAAAACACGCTTCCAGATACCCCCCCCCCCCCCCCCCCCCCCCCATCATCATAGTTATCTGCTGCTCTTCCTCCAGTCTTGTGTGTTGCACCTACCCAACGTGTGGACACTATCGGGCGTAGTCGTCACCTGCCTCCTTCCAATCCTCCTTCCTCTCCCTTCTCTCTCTATCTCTGCTCGCCTCCTTGAATGCTGTAATGTGTATATATTTGGGATGACAGTGCAGTTGGAGATAAAAGTTTCTTTTTTGCACCTGTTTCTCTCCTGAAGTAACACCTCGTACTTCTTTTCCCTCCTTCTCTCATCACTCTCTCCGGCATCTCTCTTCTGTGCTGAAGTAATTCACACATATGGTCTAAACAACCTCTGACTGTCTGTCTGAGCGTCTGTCTGACTGTCTGTTCGAACCCCCAGCTTTATTTTCTGGTGTGTCTGCGTGGTATGAGTGCTGCTCTCTAAGGTTGTAAAAGAGAGAGAGCGAGAGAGAGAGAGAGAGAGAGAGAGAGAGAGAGAGAGAGAGAGAGAGAGAGAGAGAGAGAGAGAGAGAGTGTGTGTGTGTGTGTCTGGGAGGGAGGCTAGAATTGATGGGCCGGTTTACACTGGTGTGATTAAGCAAGGCTTCTTCTAATTCTTCCTCTAATCCCCAGCCATGTAAGCCCTACTACAGGGTGCTTCATTACCACGGGCTCAGCACACTTCTGGCACTGGGCACCTTTCCCTGGCCGGCACACCACTCTCCTCCTCTCTGTCTACCTGCCCCCCTCCCTCTCCCCCACTCCTCTGCACCTCCTACACCTCGGAGGCTTTTGTCAGGCAGCATCTGGGATTGTTCTAGGATCCATTATCTCACTTTAAATCTCCCTAACAAGAAGGGAACATGTGGCACTGCTGAGTTACCGGAACAATGAAGCAGGCAGGGGAGAGAAGTGCTAAATGTGCTTCAAAACACAGCTTTGTGCACGAGGCATGAAGCAGTGTTGGGATTCGGAGCTTGTGTGTATCATTAATTGTCATGTGCCTGGCATTCACTTTATATGTATTATACAGAAACAAAGGAATCTCTGCCAAGGACAGGACACTTTACCAGTTACCAGTAACCTAATTACTGGTAAAAGAATAGCAGAAAAAAGACAGAACAAATGTCTAACAAAAAATGAGAGACACCACTCTCTTTAGAAGCTGATTATGTATTGTCAGAAGCAGTTAAAGACAGACTCACCATCCAGCTCCAATGAAGTGCCTCAACTTGATTGGACGTCTGTCTCAATTATGCGTAAATAACTTTTCTGATCGTCTTTTCAGATTGTTTATCTTCATATGTGTAAGCTGTGTTACTTGTCTTCTGAACGCACACATACCCGTGCGCACAGGTGTGCACACGTATTACGTGGTTCACGCCGTCTGCCAGCGTCTGCGTTTAAGCCGTGCATGTTGACGGGCTCCTCCCACAGCAAAACATTGCATCAGTGTGCAGGTTTGGCTCTGATGCAGTCGGGGAGCACAACACTTCCTTCAGCAGGAGATTAACGCTGGCTTCCCGAGTCTGCTCCAGCGCTGGCCGCCTCTCCGGCTGGGGGCACCTGGCAGCCTCCCTCTCTCCTCCCTCCCTCCTCCTCCCTCCCTCCTCCTCCTCCTCCTTCCCTCTTGCATTTCTCCCTGCTTCTCACATTTCTTGCCATCTTTCTGAAACCCAGGCAGAATTCTAGTTTCCGGATAGGTCCGGGCACGGATCGGGGCGTGCTCGGGGGACGCGGTCCTGCCGATCCATGATGAGAGCTGGGCTTCCTGCTGGGCCCAGCTTGAGCACGTCTGACCCGGTGCGGGGAGAATCAGGACAGGACCAGATGTCCTGTGCCATATATAGAGACTGACGGGAGTGTGGAATGCGCTTTCTCCGTCTCGGCCCCATTCAGCTGCAGCGCATCAGATGATCAGCGAGGGCAATCTGTGTTGGGATCGCCGCCGCTCTATTCTGCACCATCTTGTGAACCGTGTTTTTCTGTTTTCTCTGTTCAAGATCATTCTGGCCGAAGGTGTCAGAGTAACGGCGCTAAAATGACCATGAGATTTTGCTCGGGCGCCAGACAGTAAACAGCAGAAAGATTGTTTTTCAGTGGCAGGGATTATGAG
This sequence comes from Brachyhypopomus gauderio, assembly GCF_052324685.1. NCBI lineage: Eukaryota > Metazoa > Chordata > Actinopteri > Gymnotiformes > Hypopomidae > Brachyhypopomus > Brachyhypopomus gauderio. The sequence continues at coordinate 21,884,174 of NC_135223.1, read as the reverse complement.
AAACAATAACTCTGATGGTGAGCGTGGACAGCCTCACAGTTTAGTGCTGAGAGAGGAAACAACACCCCCCCCCCATCTGTAATAACATCTCATCATCGCTGTCGTATGTACGCTATCGATTTGATTTCATTGCTCTGCAGAGGCCGACCTTCGTGCGGCAGGTCTGGATAGCGTGGTGCCTTGACCCGCTCCCTGGAGATGTGTGTCTCTTTCACTCATTACGCACGTGTGTCGCGAGCTGAATGAGAACTATGCGTCATACTGCAGACCCTGCTCTCCTGATGAAGCCATTATTTCTTTATTTCTCTCTGGCCTTAGGGGCCCTTAAAGAAGTCAGCATCTATTTTCTCCTCCTCTTCCTGCCTGCTTCACTGTATGAAGGGTTGGGGTTTGAGTACAGTGCACAGATAAAGTCTGCTGTTTTTTTTTTTTTTTTTTTACTGGCTAGCTTATAATTAATGACCTCGCACACCACACCAATTAGCAAATTCTACCTGGAAGGTTAACAAAGTAACAATAATAATTTAACAGTTAATTAATAATGAATAGTTAACAAAATAATCGTAATAAATCACGTGGAGGCTGATTTGAGTGCTAAAGTAATGAGTGTTGTCCCCCTGCAGTAGGTCTTCTGTGCTGATTTAATGTAGGTTTGATTCGAATCTCTGACGAGTGTAAGAGTTTGCCACGCACTTCTTTTCTCTCGGTTCAGGTCTTGCTGGAGGCGACGGTGGACCGGTGGGGCTACATCGCCCTCGATGACATCCTGGTGCTGAACTACCCGTGCTGTGAGTATTCCAGACACCACGGTCGGCGATTCTTAGAGCTTCTTGGAGCAGATTTGCAGAGTCCTGTTCTCAGGTGCAGTTGTAGACACGCAGAGCACAGCTGGACTATGTCTGTAAGATGAAGGGATGCACTCTTCTTCCTCGCCAGATGCCGTCAGAAAGCTGAAGCCTTCTTGCAGTTCTCCTGGCTTTCAGCTGCACTCTCCTACAAGGGTGTTTGGCAGCAGTAAAGGAACACAGACTTTTCTAAGTCAACAAACACGTTTCTTTCCACGCTGCACCCCACAACACCCCATGGCCTCTTAGCACAGTTAGCGTGTACAGGCCAGCCTTCTCGTACTGTCTTCTGTTAGGGTTTTATGCAGTGCTTTCATTAACACAAAACTGCCCCTTCTAATACTAATACAAAATCTCATACTGTTTTGTTAGGGGGTTTGATATCTCATTTAATGTAACAAATCTAAATAATTAGAATTAAAACAATACACACCACCCTATTGTCATGGTAGGGTTCATTGGTGTCTTTCAGTATATTGCACGGTGTATCTCGATGTCCACCTTGCAGGAGCAAGAGGTTTTCACCATGCTGTTCCCCTGTGGGAACCTGGCTGTGAGTGCATGCTGGTCCTAGAACGTCACAAAAGAGAAGATTCAAATAAACAGGCACCCACCCCAACAAAATACAAACGAAACAACAACAAAATAAGTAAATGAAGACCCATATAGACTCTGATCCATATAGTTAAGACAGCTCATTGCATGTGCACCACATGCATCAATATTATTAAGCACTCGTAAGGTGCGATTAAACACCCCTTTATCCCTGAGCGCCAAAGTATTTAATAACTACTCAAATTGGTTTTACCCGAAAACCTACTAACACAGACACGGCTCAAAACCCTATTGGGCAGCTCCTTGGAAAAGAGGACTGCGTGGTGGACCGGAGAATGACACACACATTAAAAAGGGCATCCAATTTTGGAAGTAGCCAATCCCATCGCCACATCCTCCATCTCGTCCTCCCACACTGCCCTCTAGTGGACAGCCTGTAAGACAAACCGCTAGCACAAAAAAACCCCGAGTGTCCAGGCAGGTAACAGTGTTGTGTCCCCTACACACGGGCCACAGTAGCTTCATAAACATCTCCAAGAGACGCAGTATGGCCGTGGCGAGAGCTCTGTTCGTGTCTCCACCAGCAGAACGTCCCATGGTAGAGAAATACACCCACGGTGCTGCAGGACAGCTCTATTAGTAGAGTTGATGGATTTATACTTAACAATGGCCTTGAAATAGACTACGCAAAAAAGAGGTTATAATACATCCCTCATTTACATGCCTTCTGGTTGTAGTGAGAAGTTAATGGGCAATCAAGTCATTTTCTTCAAATAATCATTAGTAGTTAATTAGACAAAGAATCACTACTTCGGTAAAGCCCAGTAGAGGCTGTAAAGAACTAGACAGTGTGACAGTTTTTGTTGCCTTGGCTGTGTACTTCACTTCACTTGAAATGGAAACATTGGCTATGAATGCAGAATGTTAGCTTTAAGGGAATAGTTTAGTGAAAAATTAAATTAACACTGTTTTCCCTTATCCCTCATGTACTCATTTAGCCAAGACAGATTTGGTGTCCAGAATTTACTTCTTTTTAGTGTTGTACTAGACCTATGAGACTACTTCATACATTAGATATTTTTACTATTTTACTATTGCATTCATTTAGTGGCATTACTCAATATGAATAGCAATCACAGCTCTTATTTACATAATCTCTCCATTACAGGATAGTAAAAGTAATCTGAACTTAATCTTACAGTAAGTAAAATTGGCACATTTATTACTTAGTTGGATATCCTCTGGAGTCAATGACTGTGACATCCAGACACACCTGAGGTCTGCTTCACTTTCTGCGCCTTTCAAGAGACGTTTCTCCCTTTCAGTCTTGTTCTGACTGAAATTCAGGTTAACTGATTGATTTGATCAGTATAAAACATTATTTTGACAGACTTGATGTTTTCATTTAGTCTCTGATTGGTTCGATTTCTTTTTCAGACTCTGTTTAGCGGGCACTGATATTTCTTTGGTCCTGGTGTTGAGAGATGATGGTGAAGGACTTCAGATGCACATGCCACAGCTCTAGACCTCGTGTTGGACCTCCTGTGCCTTTATGCACTAATGATGCTACAGCACACCAACTCCAGTCCCTCACTGCTGCCCTGAAACATAGGACCCATAAATACATTTAACCCGATGCTGATGTAAATCCCCTCAAATTAGAGCCGGCGTTCTGCGCTTTTAACCTCGTGCTGTGGTTTTCATGCAGGGTGCTGGATTGCAGAAACAAGGCAACAGCCACCATCTCGCTACAGCTGCTTAATGAATGCACTGTACAAACTGCCGTGGAGACTCACCCCTGAGTCTGTGTGCGAGGAGCTCCATGCGTAGCCCTTCAGGGAGGTTCGCTGTCCGGCGTAAACAAGCCTGCTCACTGCCTCCCAGGGCCAGCCCAGCGCTTTCATAGCTTCATTAAACCGCACTGTTATTTATTCATATTTAATCATCGCTGACAAACTGATCTTGGGCGACAATAAAGTCCAATTCTAAGCAACCGGAGCACCAGAGAAGCTCTCCGTGGTAATGCGTCTCACCTGTGCTCCCGCCATCTCCTCGCCCCTGCTTCTCTTGTGGGTGGCAGATGGCATCATTTGAGCACCACTGTGCACATTAAATAATTAAGACTCATCAGGACCTGGGGGTATTGTTGAGCATGGCATGGTGCCAGGCTGTGGAAATCAACATTTGGCATGAGAAGCGAGTGGAGGGGTAAAAGGTGGTGGTGGTGGTAGTGGTGGTGGTGGTGGAGTGTAGAAATCTGGCCATGTGTTTCATGGGGAAGGTGCAAAGCAGGCGTGACATTTCTGATGGCCCCTCCTGAGCCTCGTCCTGCAGCTGACTGTAGTGTTTATTATGCTAATGGGGCCTGCAGAACATAAACACACACATTTAAACATATTTCCGGAGTAGACCACGCCACGTATTGAGCACGTTCCCGAAAGAGAGAGAGAGAGTGTGGTTTCAGCCTCGTTCGCCCCGTCCTCTTTAATGTCCGCCCTCCTTTAAGACGCCGGGGCCGAAGAGCAGCTCGTCTTCCTCTTTAATTCAGGCTGCCACTCCTTTTTGCTTTTGTGTACGTTACGCAATCAGACGAAGGCTCATGAAGTGGAAATTAAAGAGTAATAGATCACCGGGTCCACGGGGCATCGGGGCCACCCACCAGTTCCAAATGCCACAGCCATGTTATCCGCCCGTTTGTACAAACACGGTTGCCAGATCATCTTTTGCTGCCAGGATGCAGCAACCAGTGAACGGAGGTGCATAAACAGGGCAGCTTTTCTTTTGTTTCCCTCCTGCATCACCGGCCAGTCTGTGATGCTGCACACCTCCCAGGCACGTACACCCAGACTGTGTCCACTGGCTGCAGTTGCTGGCGGCAGTAGATTCTGAAATACGAGGGCAGAGAGGTGTGTAAAAACCAGTCCCTCCTGTGGCTCCTGACTGCTTCCCATAACCTGTGTAAACTCTCGGACTGATGGAGACGCTGCACAGGCATGTCAGATCCTGTAACGTAGTCATTAAAGACATTCTCTTTTAGCGTTTAAGGCTAAACATAAGCCAGAGTAAAATTGATTTCTGAAAAGCCATTAGGGACATGTAAGTAAAGCGAGTGTAGACGAAAGGTCACACGTCACCCTGCATGTTGTTGTGGTACTCCTTGTGTTGTAAATACACCTGTAATATACACCTGTGAACGGTGGAATGGTGTTTTGAAACCAAAATAAAACTTTACGTTATCGTTAATCTTCAGTTGTACAGCAAATCCACTATGAACAAACCTGGGTTCATTTATGTTCACAATTCCATGTCTAAAGGTTCATTTATAATGGAATTTGTTGAGTTCAGCTGAAAGCCATGAAGAATTTTTGAAGCTTGATTTCAAAGGCAATATTTCATGCTTTCTCCCATTTCTCTAGGTCTGTCACAATGGTTCATATCAAGATTTATTGCGATTCCGAGCTTACTTAATGAACTAAAAAAAAGAAACGTAGTAGGTTGTGTAAGTAAAGGGCTTTGTTTGAATCAGACGAGGGACAGAAGGCCAGTCTTGGTATCCACTCTTTTGGTCTTCCTGTCCAAAGGTTTGGCAAAGGTTGTCATGCAGTGTAACCACTGTAGCCGCCACTGAGGATGTCCTGAGCTCTGCTCTGCCCTCTGCTCTCCTCTAGATAAAGCGCCACACTTCTCTCGCCTGGGGGACGTTGAGGTGAACGCCGGACAGAACGCCACCTTCCAGTGTGTGGCATCAGGACGTGCTTCAGAGGCTGAGAAGTTCCTTCTGGAGGTGAGCACAAAGCCAGCACAGGAAGTCTAGCTTGCACACAACAATCTCACCTTAAACGCACCATCGGACTACACTTTGTCACCAGAATAGAATAGAATAGAATAGTATAGAATAGAATATATAAAAATAGATAACATGCTGTATTATTTGTACCAAATGTCCTTTGATGTCCAACGTAAGCAGGAAAGAGCTAGCAACAGTGGAAAATATGAAATCAAATGTATGACTGTCACATCTCAAGGACAAGCATTGTGCATTCTGCTGCGGTGACACAATCACCTACAACAACGAATCCTTAAGGTCTCTGAAGCCTGCAGTGGGAGATCCATAGTGTCCTGTCATCACTGCTATTTTAGCCGTTTTGTTTGTTCGCTAGCTTTGCCTTGGCAGGGTACCGGTTGCAGCCTAGTTTATATTTTTGCTCTCATTATGAAAGCCGAACTGACTTCTGCCAGACAAAGGACTCCGTCTGTTGTTTGTGCGGTAATTAGTGTAGACCGTGTGCCTGTGTGCCCTGTCTGGTCTGCCTCGTGGCTGCTAACTCGATGATTGGTGTGATTGTAGGCTAAAACAATGCCAGTACTGAGCCCACAGGGCCTGCTAATTGCAGATCATTTGTGTGATGTGTGTCTCGCCTTGGTAGGCGCTGTAACCATAAACACTGCCTATCTTGGAGCATTTTTGTTTAGGAAGGTTACGGGCTCGGTTCTCTGTAGCTAGAGAAAGAGCCAAAAAAAATACCGAACACAAACAAACACGGTGAGCCGCTCCTGAACAGAGGTGTGCGTTCTGAGCTGCTCATCAATTATAGAGGGAAAAGTGGAATGTGTTGACAATGTGGGAAGGCCGCCCTTCACACTCGAACCACAGTTTAATTATGTGAATTGCAGGGCTGCTTTTGTTGGGGCTGTTTTTCTACGAGGTGTTTGTTATCTCGCCGAGCCCCACATGGCTATTCCATTTTTTGGAAATGGAAAAGTTTTTTTTTTTTTTTACATTTACATCATTTCTCGGTTCCTTTCATTTTACTCACCATCAGATGCATCTTGCAAGTAGTACATATTCTTGTCTGGTGCCTTCTACCTCAATATATATTTTTTTAAACCCACCTAATTGCATCAAGACGTTTTGCCATGCATGGAACATGAAATGGTTTTTCAGCCAGATACCGAGTAAGGCCTGACTGAATCTAAAACTAATGCTATTTTCTCATTTCCTTTAAAATGTTCACTCAGGTCAAGCCTTACCATAATCATACCATTCCCCTATAATTACCAATGTCTTACCATGCATTAACTGTTCCTGTCAGGTAATATGCTCGACAATTTATTGGGTCATTGAAACTTTGTTGGTGGACTATTTAATTTTGCGGTTTTTCTTTCTTTCTCCATTTTCCTATTATAGCCAGTGAGTAATTTTTCAGCTTTGCCCTACACTTATCAGAACAGAGAAGCACTGAGTCTGTAAGCTGACTAGGACTAATATGAGATATTCAACGTTAATCTGGGTTTGGAAGTGACAGTGCTAACCTGAGTGTGTTTGTTTTGGTTGGGTTCTAAGCTGTTTCCTTGTCCCCTCTGTCCACTGCAGAGACATAATGGTGAGGTGTCCTCTGGTGGATCAACCAAGCACCTGGGACGCAATCGCTTCGCCCTGTCCTTCCAGCTGGAGGCGGTCCAGAGGCCGGAGCAGGACCTTTACCGCTGTGTGACCCAGTCCTCCAGGGGCTCTGGGGTCTCCAACTTTGCTGAGCTCATTGTCAAGGGTAAGGCACCTTCCATTAGCTGAGCTGATCTCATTTTTTGGTTTGTTTTTTTCCACTCATAACAAAAAAAAATCACTCAAATAAATAAATAGATTGTTGCTACATACTGTCATTCATCTTTAAAGATTTAAATAAATTTTTTGTTGATACGGTGACTGGTAGATTAATAGATTTCCATGCCCTTCAGCTACAGTATGAAAACATAATATTTAATTACTCTGACACCTTCATTTACATTATAGAGCATGACTTGCTGTCAGATTTGTTTAATTATGACCCTTCAACAACTGACAGGGAATAAACAAATATGAGTAAAGCAACTTTTTAGGTTTTGGGTAAATATATTTTTCTAAAAGATCTTTGTAGCAGAAGCCAATTTTTGGAAGTTCAGCATATTGTACTTTGAGACTCTCTTACGCAAATGCCCTGTTGAATGTAATTTCAGATTAGTAATTATAAATGATCAAAGGTTTCATTTATTGTTGTTGTTTCTTAAGCTTGTGAACCAGTTCTTAGACTTGAGGGTTATTAGAAACTCTTCTCCCAGACCCCAGACTGCAGAACGCACCAGTCAAAGCTGTGGGTGCAGCTCGTGTGCTGCAGATGAAGGGGTATCTGGAGTGCTGAGCTCTTATTGCCGAAGAGAACTTGTGGGGAACATTTTCTCAGTTCTGAATGTGTACTAGTACAGAGAGCCTTGGACCTGATGGGGGGGAAAAAGGGTTCTACACTGATATTCAGTGTTGGAACATCGTTCTTCTTCACCGCTACCTTGTGGTTTGGAGTTTTGAGTTTCTACCTCAGTGCTACTCGGGTCGCCACTAGCGTAGTTCTGTGTTGGAGTGATGGGTAGAAGGGCTGGGATGATGAATAATGTTCTTTTCCATCGATGGTGGCTGACAGACACCACAATGTTAAGCCAGCATTGTGATGCCACGCACTCACACCCATATTCAATAGCAATTCATTAATCTAATTCATTGAATATTCTGTGAAAAAAACGTAAAAGAAACTAGTGCCTTTTGTAGACTAACGTCATTCATCTTCTCCAGAAGATGAAGTATGTCGGACTGATTATGAAAGTGCACATTGCTTGGCCCTACCTGAAGTGCTTTGTTTGGGTTGATCAGAAGTGGGGAATTGGGTGAACAAGGTGTTGGTTATTCAGAACTGTCCGGTGCCAAGCTCCAGATGAGTGTGTGATTGTTTTGTGGCTTGGAGGATTCGTTCTGCCAATTCATTCCAGAGTTTGCTGGAATTTGACTGATTATACAATGGAATGAAAGCTGAAGGTTAACTAGATCCTTCCGCAGCTGAAATGAGTTTTATTCAAGGATCTCATATGTTAGCCAGGCCTAATTTTATTGACCCGTTTTCCTTGACGCTGAAGCATCTAATCAAGGGCTGGGTGGTGTTCTCGCTCAAACGGTGCAGTGACGATAGAGACCCGTCCTCGTCTGTAGTCCCTCATTGTGGCCTGGAGTACAGCATTATTCTGAAGTAGAGAAAGAACATCTTAACATTCGGTGAACTTGGATTTACTGTAGTATTACCTGCTCGGGTGAGACCTAATACTGGACCCACACCATAAAGCCTTTAAGTGGTTTTCGCAGATGAAGAAAAGTAACAGCCACCACACAAGATGGAATTGCTTTTTACACCCTTGTATGTTTTATTTCTCATAGTGTCTAATGTTGTTTATCTAATCACACAACTGCTAAGATTCCTGGAGGGTGAGGTAATGATATAGACGTTTTGGCTCTCTGACTGTAGTGAGTAAGAGGGAATAAACGTATGATTAAATCCTAAAGGAAGAGCTCTATGAACCAGCTTAGTCAATAATTTGCATTATGAATGTCTTTTATAAATATATAGTGTACATTTTAATATAATGTAATGTAAAAAATATATATTTTACACAGTATACACTCACTGGCCACTTTATTAAGTACACCTGTCCAACTGCTCATTAACGCAAATGTCGAATCAGCCAGTCACATGGCAGCAACTCAATGCATTTAGGCATGTAAACATGGTCAAGACGATCTGCTGCAGTTCAAACCGAGTATCAGAATGGGGAGGAAAGGTGATTTAAGTGACTTTGAACGTAGTATGGTTGTTAGTGCCAGACGGACTGGTCTGAGTATTTCAGAAACTGCTGATCCACTGGGATTTTCACACACAACCATTTCTATGGTTTATAGAGAATGGTCCACAAAAGAGAAGATATCCAGTGAACGGCAGTTCTGTGGGCTCAATGTCTTGTTGATGCCAGACGTCAGAGGAGAATGGTCAGACTGGTTCAAACTGATAGAACGGCAACAGTAAATCTGCTCTGATGAGTCTTGATTTCCGCTGTGATATTCGGATGTTAGAGTCAGAATATGGCGTCGACAACATGAAAGCATAGATTCATCCTGCCTTTTATCAACGGTTCTGGCTGGTGGTGCTGGTGCAATGGTGTGGAGGATGTTTTCATGGCACACTTAGTGTCCATTAGTACCAATTGAGCATCATGTCAGTGCCTCTGAGTATTGTTCCCGACCATGTCCATCCCTTTATGACCACCGTGTACATATCTTCTGATGGCTACTTGCAGCAGTATAACGTGCCATGTCATAAAACACAAATCATCTCAAACTGGTTTCTATAACACGACAATGAGTTCACTGTACTCGAATGGCCTCCACAGTCACCAGATCTCGATCCAATAGAGCACCTTTGGGATGTGGAGGAACGGGAGATTCACATCATGGATGTGCAGCTGACAAATCTGCAGCAACTGCATGCAAATGGGGGTCCAACAGGTACTAGCAAGGTGTACATAATAAAGTGACCAGTGAGTGGTATAATGTAATATAAGAAAATATATATTTTTTTCACACAGACATTTCTTTTAAAAAATACTGATTGAAATCATATAAATTGTAATAGTGTTTTTCATGAAATAGGTATTGTGCGTTTAATTCACACACTCTAAACGCACTCTGGATTTCTTTGCAAATGCCAGTCAGTTCAGTCTTTTAAATGCACTGCACTGTTATTGTTATAATTAAATGCATTTTAGTCTGCTCAGTGTGCTCCAGAGGTCTGGGGCTAACATGAAGTGCATTTGTCATTATTCATAGAAAAATGTAAACAAAATTGAACTCAAATTGATATTTCAACATATTGAAACAGTTTTTTTTGTTTGTGTCTGAAATGTATGCATTTAATTAAACATACTGAATATTCTGATGGCACTCAGTTTGCTATTTTATTGTGAGACAAGGTTTTTGTTCAAATAAACATATAATTATGTATACTCATGAGCTAAACCTGGTACTGACTGTTGACTATCACTACATCTAGTTTGTTAGCAGTACTTCTGTTGACACGTTTCTCAGTGTTCAAATGAATGTGCTCAGTGAAACAGGTCAAGGCCAGCCTGCTTGTCTGAGTGCTAAAAAAACCTCTCAGAAAATGATAACGGGGCTTTATCTAACCCTGTATTCTTTCAGAAGTTACTAAGCGGTGTCATCCTCCATGGTGATTCATTTTGCCCTCGCCACTTATCATACACAGCAGAAGCCAAACCTCTCATAACTCTCTCTAACCTCTAAGTCTGACACCAGACTGCTTGGGCTAGCCCACGGTGAGCGGACGCTTCTCCAATCTCAAACCAAAACGCAAAAGCGAAGGACAGAGAGAAAAAAAAACACAAGAGGGGAGGACAGAGAGGGATGAAGCTCTTCCGCACCATGGCTACTTGTCTCTCCGAACCCTGTTTGAGCGAGTTTGCACAGCCACTCCAAGCTAATCCCAGTGACAGAAGTAACAGCAAGGATTATTCTGAGTTTAGCTAAGAAGCTGTGTGGTGCAGGGCACAGTGACCTGGAGACTGAGCTTTGCTAAATCCATGGGCTGTTTGTAGCATTAACCCCCCCCAAATGAAAGGCCGTGAAATCTAGTAAAACCATAAAATGAGAAGGAAGTTCATGTCTGACCTCTGTTTAATGCGGCGTCATTATCAGTCTTCGTTGTCATAAATTTTACAGCTGCCCACAGAAATGTCCTTCCCTTGTTATTGACTTGCTTAATCTAGTCTAGGACACCTGTTCATGCATAAATTCTTGCTGGCACTTGCTTGAATGTACCATTTAAAATGTGTTTGTTATATTCCTAGCATAATCCCAGCTTTTGTTGTTCCGTTTGTAATGCTAAGAGGTAACGTGAGAGCAGCTCAGGGCTTGTGTGTGTGCTGTGTAAGGCATTTCAAGACATGCCTGCGTTCCCTCAGCAGGTTATTGGCCGTGGTCTCTGACGGAGCCTGTTTGGACAGCGGGGCCCATTTAATATGCATCACTGCACCTCAATTAAAAGCAGTGGATGGGCCTGTTGGGACAGGGCCAGAGAGACACTGCTGCCCTGACCGATGCCAGCATCCCTGTCCCCAGCATCCCTGCCCCCACATCCCTGTCCCCAGCATCCCTGCCCCCACATCCCTGTCCCCTGCGTCCCTGCCCCCAGCATCCCTGTCCCCAGCATCCCTGTCCCCCACATCCCTGTCCCCCACGTCCCTGTACACTAATGCTCTTATTTCCTCTTCTCTGTTGCCCTTCTTTGAAACCTCCCGTGTGGCTCTCACATACCCCAGCCCCTCTGCCTCGTGCTAATGAGCACCTAACCATCCCTCTAATTAGCTTGATCAACTCATTTTATAATTCACTGTTTCTCAACAGAGTCATAGATTATGCAGCAAAAGGGCTACAGCACAACAGCTAGAGGCCAAATGAGAATTTATGGATAACATTTTTTTGTTAACATAATGATGTTGAGACTCTCCACATCCTGTAGAACTTACCCAAGTGCAAGCAAACTGTGTGGAGAAGTAGACCTGGACCTGAACCTGGACCTGAACCTGGACCTGGTCCAGGTCCATTGTTGATGCCAGAGGTCAGAGGAGAATGTAGAACTTACCCAAGTGCAAGCAAACTGTGTGGAGAAGTAGACCTGGACCTGCACCTGGACCTGGACCTGCTGTTCTGATCATGGCTCTGATATGAGCGTGATGTGCGAGGAACCGAGTTCATTATTCTCTCCACCAGTCTGGTTGAGCAGCTCTACCTGTATCCTGGGATGGAGGGGAGCAGGGACGAGCATTTCTCCAGGGCTGCTGGTGCTCCTCCACGCTGCACGTTCCAGAATTAGCCGGAGGAGACGCGACGTTAAGCCCTCCTTCCTCCTCTTTCATCTGGGGAGTCCAGCCTTGCCCTTCATGTCTCTGTGTCTTATTAATTGTTCAGTAGCTTAAATCGCTTTCATGGCCCAGTCAGATAGCAGCCTTGAAATATAGATGAAGGCTCTGACTCTTAACCTTGTAAAAAGTGGGGAAAAAAAAGACAAAAACGGGGGGTTGGTGGTTTTTCCACCATGTTTGCTGTAGTGTGCAGTAGTCCTGATGGTCTCCCAGGGGAGCCGATGTGTTCATCTCTCCTTAAGTGCTCGTGTTTAAAGGTATCACACTCTCTCACTCTCTCGGCTGTGTACATCTGTTGTTTTGCTTTTGCCCTCTGGGAAGATGTAAAATCTGTTAATGCTGAGGTAATGTGCATGTCTGTGTGTGGTATCTGAGGCTGGAAACACCACTGCAGATCTTCTCTGACTCAGAACTTACAGGTCTCACACATGTATACAGTACATAGATGTGTTCATGGTGAAATGGTGCTGCTGCTGGTTTCTGTAGAGGGATATACATGTAATTTTGTCCATTGAGTGAACCTACAATCTAGGAACAAGTAAAATGTTCTTTTTGGAGATCTTCAGACGTAAATATACATTTAAATATATGTTGATTTATGCAAAATGACGTTTTGTACAAATTCTTTAACTATATGCTGGAAAAGATTCTTACTGCCGATTGGTTTAACTGAGTTTTTGTGTGTGTGTGTGTGTGTGTGTGTGTGTGTGTGTGTGTGTGTGTGTGTGTGTGTGTGTGTGTGTGTGTGTGTGTGTGTGTACATGTGTTCTTCACAGTGCCCCCTTCCCCTATCGCTCCACCCCAGCTGCTGAGAGCGGGCTCCACCTACCTGATCATCCAGCTCAACACCAACTCTATCGTAGGAGACGGGCCAATCATCCGTCGAGAGATTGAGTACCGGGCCAGCCATGCGCCCTGGTCTGAGATCAGTGGAGTGAACATGGTCAACTACAAGTTGTGGCACCTCGATCCAGACACGGAGTATCACATCAGCGTGCTGCTCACGCGGCCCGGGGAGGGAGGCACTGGGCCGCCCGGACCCCCTCTCATCAGCCGGACCAAGTGTGCCGGTAAGTGTTAGACCGCTTCACTTGTTCTCCAAGTTCAATGTGCACATGCATCATAGGCGCCGAGCGGTGCCTTCTCCCCGCCTTTCACAAAGCGCTGGCTTTGCTTTTGAGTCAAGTGCTTGTTGAAGTAGATGGGGTGTTAACAAATAACCTGAAATAGAGGGAGTGTTAACAAATCACTGTTTACCTGCCTTTGACAGGAGTTCCGGTGACCTCTCTTTTAGAAGTCCGAAGGGCTTCTAGCTCTGGCAGCTCGGCCAGCTGTGAGGGTCTTGGCAAGGCACTGTCCCTTCATTTATGTCCCATCCCAGCCAAGCTCCCACACACTTATCTTATCTCATCTGATAACATAGTGCACTTCTTCAGAGCTTCATCCTGGCCAAATATCACCCACTCATCAGGACGAGGAGAGGAAGGTGTGGCAGAGAGGAAAGGAGCAACAACAACAAAAAAAGTTTTAGAGCGACAAAGCAGTGGAAAGGGGGAAGATAATGTGAGGAGAAAAAGAGGAAGAGAGAGGGAGAGTGTTTACAACAGTTCTTCCATTTTCCTTTCACACTGAACTGTGAAGCTCTTTTTGAAATGGTATGCTTGTATGGCATCTCTAGTGGTTCCAGGCTGCACATGAATATTTACACCGTTAAAGCTCCTGTAACTCCTGTCGCATTTGCTCAACTGTTGTATGTGTAATTTAGATCTGGTGTAAACACATCAGTGAGGCTGGTGGAGAAACGGGGCCTTCCGTACCGTGTTTGTGCTCTCTGATGCACATGCCCCTTTTGCGGTCTTCAGCACGCAAGTACAGGGAGTAATTGACTGTAGGTACTGAAGAGTGTGATTGAGAACACAGCTGCACCAGAGGACATGCGAATTCGGATTTATCTGACAGCCTTTAAACACCCAAATGCTTATGTGCTGAATTTGAAACCCACACAGGCCCAGACCTTCTGTGATTGTTTCCTTAAAATTTAGCATAACGCTATATTCCTCCTGCTTCAGAGATGGGGAAGGGTAATGTATGCGCCCACACACACTCGCAAATTACTGATTCATAATGATATCCTTCAGGGGTTGTCTAGAATAAGGCGGCTCAATATCTAGATTAGCCTCGGCATGAGAGTGGACCCCAGAGATCTTCAGTCCAAACAGAAGACGTATGAGCTTTTAGCTGATGAGAACAGGCAGGCAAGGCAATCCGAAACCCATTTGACAGTACTCCTGTAAGACTGGTTCATAACACAATAAAATGTTTCTAAAAGAGTGATGAAGAATTTACAATTAATTAAAAAGGTTCACAGCATTTAATCATTTAACTATTGGGCCATGCTTTCTTCAAACTGGGCTCACCTTTCTGTAAAAAAACCTCTTAAAGTGTAAGTTTAGTAATATCACCTACACGGTATGCAAAAGGTATTCTCTCAAATCCCAGAATGATCTTGTAGTTAAGTTCCCCCCTTAGACCGTTCCTGCCTTCCCTCAGAAAAGGTCCTGCAGAAGGAGCTGTGGACTGGATCATCTGGCTTTGCACCAGGTGACTCTTGGCTACTGTGTCACAAGAAAACTATAACCGTTTCCCCAGCTCCTCATGACTCTCTCTAAAATGGCATCCTCCAACAATTTCTGCACTGGGACTCTATTAGCTGCTGTGCTCCGCCTCAGCACTGGCAGCTGGATTTGTGTGAAGTGTTCCCAGCCAGCCCCAAAGACAGCTTATTAGTTTGTTTCATTGCATGGCCGGAAATATGTCCACTCAGCTCAGATGGTCAGTCTTCTCCAGGTGGTTCATTATCATTTTATTACTGCCAGAGCTGCAGAGGGTTTTGGGACCCCGAAGTGAATCTTTTCTCAAAAGGAAGGTGTTTGTGACTCTGCCTCCTTCCACCATCTGATGGGAACGGCCCCTGCAGGGAGGGCTGGAGATTGAGCCGTAGGGCCGGGGCAGCCAGGTGTCACCGTACGGGTCGCACGCAGAGCAGGGAACGCTAAAGCAGCACGGAGCGGAATTCAGCGCCGATAGACGCCCCGCTGACGTTCCTGCTGTTGGGTGACAGCAGATCTCCACAGGAGACCCGAGATCAGACACACACCACAGCAGCTGTGATCCGGAGCAGAGCCTCATTCTGACAAATCAATATAAAGACATTCAATGGACCTTTTAAATCATTTTACCAGAACTGAATGTCCCTACTATGGCCAAATGGCTACACAGAGAGCTGTATGGGCTATGTCCTGTTTCAGATTGCTACCCCTGTTGCCGTCAGTGAAAAACAGAAAAGGGGTAGGAAGCTATTTTTAGACATATCTGGATTAGAAATCATAGAAATCATTCTGACCTTAGTGAAAAAATACCTTAAAACGGCCAGTAAAAATGGATCTTACTGGTCTTGCTAATCTAGTCCAGACAATATGCCAGTCAAACCTCCCTTGAGATATGGATGCATAGCTCACCATAGCTGAACAGCTGGTCCATGTCAGATTTTCAGGATAGTGTGGGTTCTGCTTATATATTCTGATTAATACAGCTAGACTGTGATGACATTTTCAATTGCTGATTACAGAGCCCAGGAAAACCACCAGACAGTTTTCTCACAACTACTTTAATGATGGCTATCTGGATGTAAATGCAGTTTAGCCAAAAATCTTCCTACATCGCTCATAGCAACTTTAAAAAGTCACTGCAGATTAGGTGAAGGTGAGATGGTCAGTTCCACCATGCTGTCCGCCATCTGAGCGGAACAGGCTCTGTGCATGAATCTACATTACCTGGAGTAATAAGGCAGAAATGGGTGCATTTGGACTCGCAGCTGGCCCGGTGCACGCAGTGTGCTGGTCCAGGCCCTTGGCTACCCTCCCTGTGATCTGTCCCATTTCAGAGGCATGCCAAGACATGGACACCCCCAGTGCAGACTGGCACACGGACAAAGCCTCTGATCTGGGTTAAGGGAAGTGGGGTGGCACAATGGCCCACTTTCAGACCTTCAATGAGCACTGTGTAGATGTTTGGGTGGTGTTTTCAAGAGAGAAGGAGCCAAGATCACCCAAAGTGTTTTATTTAACTGATATGTTGGTGGAACCATGAAGACAGTCAACACTTGTATTTCCTGCTGAGCTGATGAGTATGTCTGCTGTGGAGAGACATTAGAGTTTTAGCATTTTACCAAAAGGCTTAGACGAAACTTTGTCCAGTGATGTTTTAACACTGATTTGCCAAATGCTCACTAGTCAGTAAACAGAAGATAATGAAGTGAATACAATGCATGGTGAAACCTGTGAAAATAAACACAGGTATGCATCTGATGATATGCTATGAATTTCACTGATTTAATGTCATTTAATAGATTTAGTGTTCACCTTTCAGCAGTGGTAGCAAAGATGCCTCTTCGTTCTGTCTGAATGTCCATTCCTCACAGAAGCTGAGCGTCCGCCTCTAAGTGCATTACTGTGC
This sequence comes from Brachyhypopomus gauderio, assembly GCF_052324685.1. Lineage (NCBI taxonomy): Eukaryota > Metazoa > Chordata > Actinopteri > Gymnotiformes > Hypopomidae > Brachyhypopomus > Brachyhypopomus gauderio. The sequence goes on along the minus strand of NC_135223.1, from coordinate 21,867,471 downwards.
TTCATAAGTGAAATGTCTGCAGTCTAGTAAGATTTCCTATAGAAGGAGGTCCCAGGAGGAATAATGAAGACCATGATATCTTAACCTTATATTTTCTGTGGCCTTGCATGCATCCTCTCTCTTCTGTCATTAGCTCTACCTCAGAGCCATTAGTCACCATTCCTAGCCCTCCCGCCCCGGGCCCCTGGCCCCTGGCCCCTGGCCCCTGGCCCCTGGCCCCTGGCTCCCGGCCCCTGGCCCCTGGCCCCTGGCCCCTGGCTCCCGGCCCATTAACAGAACAAAGGAATTCAGTACTTTATATGAAATATTGTTTGACAAAAAAAAACATCATTGATAGTGATAATAATGGAGCACAACAAATGCATTCATTCATAGTGTTGAAGGAGCCCTTGTCTGCGCTTGTAGAGTGTGTCTGTCTGGGGAACACTGAGGGGGCTGTGCTGGCCAGGACAGGGACTCTCTCTGTCTCCCCATCCACTGTGACTGTGGCTTCCTCTACAGCCTGGTAAAGGCAACCTTAAGCCAGCGGCGGGCCGCCCGTGTGCCCTGGCCCGGTGATGCATGGTGGGCGGTTTACAGTGACCTGGCGTGAACCGTCTCCAGCAGAATCCTCATCCTCGGATGGAGCTCGGATGTTCGTTGCTTCGCTGCCCCTGGGCAGGAAGCAGACCGACTCTTGGTTTGCTGGGTGGCACGTAGGCGGGAAATGGCAGCAGAGAGAGGAAGGACCCAGCAGCCTGTCCTGCTAATTAACATAATTGACATGAGTTTTACACTTGGTAGCAGGAGGCCTGTTTTGGACATGGAGGGGCTCACACAGGTGGATACAGGATACAGAGTGTCTTTTAATTAACTGTAGACGCCTGGGGTCAGATTTCCTGCATATCGTTATCGGTAATGTGAGATGACATCTGATGTTGACGAGAGCAAAAAAAAAGATCATATATGTTGAATAACTTTCTCATTGTCATTTCTCTCTCCATATATCTGTTTCAGAGCCTACACGGGCCCTGCGTGGCCTGAGGGCTTCAGAGATCCAGGCCCGTCAGCTGACCCTGCAGTGGGAACCTCTGGCCTTCAACCTGACTCGTTGCCACACCTACTCGGTCTCACTGTGCTACCGCTATGAGACAGCGGGTGGCGTCGGCGGGCACAACGCCACGGTCAGGGAGTGCCTGGCCGTGGAGCGCAACACGTCTCGCTTCACCCTTCGGGACCTGCCCCCCTACCGCACAGTCCACGTGCGCCTGGCCCTCGCCAACACCGAAGGCAAAAAGGAGGGCAAAGAGATCTCCTTCCAGACTGAGGAAGACAGTGAGTAACTCGGGGACGATTAGTAAGATTGACTGTGGAAAGGTCTGACTTCACACACACACGGCAAGAGTTGCGGACCCTGTGAGGCCCTGTGTGAGAGGCCTCTCTGGGGTTTGGCGTGCGTACACTCTGTCTTGAGCGGAAGAGGTGGTTTGGCAGGCTGGTTTGTCTTCATTCATCTCCTGATACATGTGTAGGAAACATATGAGTAAAAAGTACTCTCTGATCCAGTCAGCGTAATAAAGATACATTCCTTCTTCTATGTATGAGGATGAAAAATTAATTATTCTAACAAAGGCTAGAAGGAAGGGAGTTTATGCTTAGTTCCGCACTATATCTGGCCATGGCTGCCAGCTGATTCCTTAATTGAAGGGCAAATCAATTTTTCCATTGTAGAAAAAAAAATCTCAAAGATTTCTGGTCTCAGTGTGTGTGTGCATGTGCTGTTTTTTTGTATAGCCTATTCACGTGCATGTGAAACAGAGATGGGGAGAAAATACAGTTATTAACACTTCTTCAATCAGCAACTCTTTCTCATAGCCTGTCAAAGCCGAGTGATAGTCAGCATGTGTGTGTAGATTGGTTCTCTCTCTCCACTCCCAGCATGCCTTTCTCTCTCTCTAATCCCAGCATGCCTTTCACAGGACTTTCTTCTGGAAAATCACTGAAAAAGCAATGACTGGAAAAAAATATTTCAATTAAAACAAAGTTTTGATGTGTTGCTACACTAGTGTGTCGACTGTCTCGTTCCTGTTCTTCATAGTTTCCAATGGTCTATTGCTGTCTGTCCATTTTCTGTGACGACAATCAGTATTCCCATGCTGTTAGCGATCAGCTAAATTAAAGTGATTCATGTTATTAACTGTAGAGGTTGGATTGTGTGTCAGTAATAGCAGCTTTGTGGTACTATTTCTGCAAGGTCTGTAGACAAGAGGGCTGACCTCACTGAAGCAGAATTGGTTCCCTACTGTACAAACTGGCTTTGCTCAGTTCAGTATTGCTTTTCTAATTCTTTCACATATGCTCTTCTCATTTAACTCATGTAACTCAGCCAGTGCATTTAAGTCATTGAAAATAGTGTAGCCCTTCCAGTTTTCCACAGGTCTGTTGTACGGATGTCGGTGTTGTGATGGATCAGCCCGGTGGAGGACAGGTTCCGGCCTCGTGACTGGCTCAGATGCCTTTCTTGCACATGGCTTGACATGCATGTTTGATTTGTGTTTGCGTGGACCCGTAGTTGACTGGATGTTTTTCACTGATAAGAAACCATCACATAGTGTAATATGACAGCATGTTTTGTGATGACACTTAGCAGTTAGTGCAGGGATGGGATTTGGGCTAGATAGCAAGAGATGGACTATGGAACACTTACACTGTTGAAATATAAGATCACAGGTGAGCAGAACTGAGCACTGTAATAGGATGTTAATAAGACCAAGCTCTCATCCCATGCCATGTATCTTCCATAGTTCCTGGTGGGATTGCCCCAGAATCCCTGACCTTCACCCCCCTGGATGACATGGTCTTCCTCAAGTGGGAGGAACCGGTGGAACCCAACGGTCTTATCACCCAGTATGAGGTACGTGCGTCATGTCTCTCAACTGTCCGCTGTCTTGCCATTCAGAGACTGGGATTGATTTCAAATATATGAGCTTAACTTAGCACAAAAATAAATCAGCAGCAAGTGCCTCTGAAGTCTCCTCTGAAGTCTCTTTTCTGGTTACTTGCAGCCTTAGTGTTTTGGCTGCTGGACAGCACTCTCACTATGGAGTTACCAACTTAGTTCAAGAGACACTTACTCAGATAATTACCTCTCATGCTACCATTTTCCAACTGTCATTTATTTTGCTATCCTTTTTCCTTCCTTCTGCAATGTCCAGGTCTGTGTGTGTGTGTGTGTGTGTGTGTGTGTGTGTGTGTGTGTGTGTGTGTGTGTGTGTGTGTGTGCGTGCGTGCGTGCGTGTGTGCAGGTGCATGCATATGTGCATGTGGGTGTGTGTGTATCTGTTTTGGGTGAAAGGGAGGATTATATGTGTGTGTGTGTGCATGTTTGTGAGTGTGTATGGGTGTGTGCATGCGTGTGTGTGTGTATGCGTGTGTGTATGCGAGTGTGTGTGTGTGTGTGTGTGTGTGTGTGTGTGTGTGTGTGGGTGTGGTGTGCTGTCATTTGTGACACTTGGCCTCCTCAGGCTCTAAGCCAAAAGCACCATAATAAACCCCATGCTGTTACTGTTGAAAATAAATGAGCACCTGAACTCATAAGCTCCAGATTGTTATTTTCTAAAAATGGATTATGTTTAAAGTGAGTCCGCTTACATCTATAACTCGTGAAGGCAATGCAATAACTGGATTGTAAAAGAATCCCCCAGGCCTGTAAACACAGCTGACATCATAATGGTGGGATATGTTCCTGAGAATGGCTGATAGATTGGTGAGTTATTGGAAAGAATGGTGTCTATCACAAATGGTGCCTACATGTGAATTTACACAGTCCTGGCCTGTTAAGTGGCCTGTTGCAGATGCCTGAAAGTGGTGAGTTGTTATGGCTTGTTTACTGCCAGGAACAAGCACCACCAGGTTCAGCCTAAGATTTGGTGATCAGGGCCTGGACCGCTGCTCTGCCTGGGGCTCCGGTGGCTCGTGAGCTGACCATCCTGAAATTGGTCCCTGCTGTGTCAGATGAGTTTTAGGAGGAGGAATAATGGCCACCTCAGATCATTATAGTGTCATTTAAACCTAAAGCCAATATGTTTTCGGTTTGTTTATGATTTCATAACACTAGCTCGTGGTTGTAACAAATATGGAGAGATGACTGAGAGATTCCCAGTGCTAACTGCTGGCTGTTTTACAGCCCATGTGATGAGCAGAACAGAAAGGGGAAATGGATGCCACATAATCAGAGGCTTTTCTTTGTCTTGAAGCCCTACAGTGGAGTCTCTAGTGCAGCCCACAGGTGTGGTCTCTGAGTCTCTGGTCTCAGTGAAGATCCACTAGCATTACTGTTCTCTCTCTCTCTCTCTCTCTCTCTCTCTCTCTCTCTCTCTCTCTCTCTCTCTCCTCTTCCCATGCCTCTGTCCACCCGTTATCACAACAGCTTTACCTCCATCTCAGAACCAGGTCCTGTTTACATCTTGCAGAACCTTCTTCTTCTGTATATGATGAGAAGTCTGAACTTGCTCTCACATTACCAGACAGTTTTTTTGTTTGTTCGCAACTGTGTTCTGATGATGCATGTGAGTGAATCGCATTTGACGAATGACATATGCAAATGCGCAAATGTGTTTGCCAGCTGCCACTCAACCAGATAAACTAGTACATTGGCTTCTCCAGGGTCACCAGATATGGTTTATTGTTAATTGTGCAGCAGACACATCAGTCAGTCTGTTTGTCATAGTCTCAAATCAGTCAGTCTGTGTCTCAGTCCTCACCTCTCACATCAGTCAGTCTGTGTCTCATAGTCTCACATCAGTCAGTCTGTGTCTCACAGTCCCCACCTCTCACATCAGTCAGTCTGTGTCTCATAGTCTCACATCAGTCAGTCTGTGTCTCACAGTCTCACATCAGTCAGTCTGTGTCTCATAGTCTCACATCAGTCAGTCTGCGTCTCACAGTCCTCACCTCTCACATCAGTCAGTCTGTGTCTCACAGTCCTCACCTCTCACATCAGTCAGTCTGTCTCTCCACTGCGTGCTCCCTCAGTTCCTGAGCCTGCACAATCCTGCATTTCTCAATGTCGTCTCAAGGATGTTATTAAATGGGATTTGTGGCTTGACATATAAAGTGGAGGCAGGGGTGATTTCTTGCTCTTTTTTTGTGGCAGTAACATCCTGATCTCCTCAGGCAGATAGAAGGGAGAGAGTGAGAGAGAGAAAGAGAGAGAGAGCAGAGCTTGATATGGAACCAGGAGAAATCCTCTCTCATTCCTCTCAGATTACGGCATTGACCGCTTTTCTCTGAGCCTCATCAAGTGGGATGTTGGGATGTTGGGATGGCGAGATGTTGGCCTGTCAGCGTGGGCGGGTCCGTCTGCTCCCCTCCCGCTGCTCACATGTACACCATCCATACGGCGAGCACAAAGGGGGGCCGGCAGTGGAGGCATGGAGGGCCTCAAATCCTCTCCTCACACTTATCAGGCGCACACGGGCGTTATGTGGCTCTCCGCGCTAATCTCCCCGAGCCCTTGGTCTCAGGCAGAGAGGTGATGAATGACATGAAGTGGTGTGTGTGGACTTGGTCTTCAGAGCTGCTCCGCCTTCTCCTGCTGTATCACTGCGCTCTCTGTTCTTCAGGGATGCTCTGTATGCTGAACGCACTGCACGGATGCTAGTCAGCACAAAAAAAAGTACTTCAAGGCATGGTTAGAAAGATCACTGAAATATTAATAAAAAGGAACTATATGTGAAAACAGTAGGAACGATATGTTACTTGGTGAGTGGTTACACTGGTTGGTGATTTAGGGAGTTGCTGTAGTCGAGTGGTTTTTTTTTTTTGTTTGTTTTTTTGCCAGTAATGTATAAAGTGTAGTGCATTGCCATGTGCAGTGAACTTTTTATTATATAATTTATTTTTTATGTCCATGAATTGGTACTGAGATTTGCATATCTGTATTTAAAAAAATAAATTCAGTGCTGAGCTCTCTTAGTAGACTCAGCAATGAATTCCCCAAACCACAGGTCCACTGTCAGCTCGGCAGGCAGTGGGTAGAGTAATGGAGCACATATATTAAAGAAAGGAAGCCTTTGAGATGCTGTCTCTTCCTGTTTGGGCTCAGCGCAGTGACAAGGCCGTGCTGCAGAACGGAATCACGACGCTGTGAGACGTCTTTCTCTACGCAAAGTTGCATGGAGACTGAGCCGTTGAATTGTGCCTGATTCTAGATCAGCTACCAGAGTATCGAGTCATCGGACCCTGGAATCAACGTGCCAGGCCCACGACGCACAGTCTCCAAGCTGAGGAATGAAACCTACCACATGTTCTCCAACCTGCACCCGGGCACCACCTACCTCATCTCCGTACGCGCACGCACTGCCAAAGGCTTTGGCCAGACAGCCCTCACCGAGATCACCACCAACATCTCAGGTAAGGAGGAAGTAGTGGTCTGCATCTTCTACATGTGTGTGGAAGGGCTAGGCACACAGTGGGTACACACAGGTGCACTTGAGTTTATACCCATTCCACTACCACTGCAAATAAAATAGTCTAATGAGCTCTAAACAGAAAAGACACGTGAAAGACACGTGATGTTTGAGGGGAAAGCATCTAGATGGCATGTGTCATGTGTGAACTGTGCCTTAGAGAGACTGTGTTATAGAGGGAACTGTGTTATAGAGGGAACTGTGTTATAGAGGGAGCTGTGTTATAGAGGGAGCTGTGTTATAGAGGGAACTGTGTTATAGAGGGAGCTGTGTTATAGAGGGAACTGTGTTATAGAGGGAACTGTGTTATAGAGGGAACTGTGTTATAGAGGGAGCTGTGTTATAGAGGGAGCTGTGTTATAGAGGGAGCTGTGTTATAGAGGGAACTGTGTTATAGAGGGAGCTGTGTTATAGAGGGAGCTGTGTTATAGAGGGAACTGTGTTATAGAGGGAGCTGTGTTATAGAGGGAACTGTGTTATAGAGGGAGCTGTGTTATAGAGGGAGCTGTGTTATAGAGGGAGCTGTGTTATAGAGGGAACTGTGTTATAGAGGGAACTGTGTTATAGAGGGAACTGTGTTATAGAGGGAGCTGTGTTATAGAGGGAACTGTGTTATCAAGTTCAAGTAGTTCAAGTAGTTTTTTTATTGTCAATTCTGCGTATGTACAGGACATACAGAGAATCGAAATTACACACTCTCCTTCCCAAGTTTCAGCACAAAAAACAACATGAATGTACACTGAAGTAAAAATAAAATTATAAATAATAGGAGAGTGAGACAATAACTGCAACAATAACTGTACAGAGAGTTATAGAGGAGACTGTGTTATAGAGGGAGCTGTGTTATAGAGGGAGCTGTGTTATAGAGGGAACTGTGTTATAGAGGGAGCTGTGTTATAGAGGGAACTGTGTTATAGAGGGAACTGTGTTATAGAGGGAACTGTGTTATAGAGGGAGCTGTGTTATAGAGGGAACTGTGTTATAGAGGGAGCTGTGTTATAGAGGGAACTGTGTTATAGAGGGAACTGTGTTATAGAGGGAGCTGTGTTATAGAGGGAACTGTGTTATAGAGGGAGCTGTGTTATAGAGGGAACTGTGTTATAGAGGGAACTGTGTTATAGAGGGAGCTGTGTTATAGAGGGAACTGTGTTATAGAGGGAACTGTGTTATAGAGGGAACTGTGTTATAGAGGGAGCTGTGTTATAGAGGGAACTGTGTTATAGAGGGAACTGTGTTATAGAGGGAGCTGTGTTATAGAGGGAACTGTGTTATAGAGGGAACTGTGTTATAGAGGGAGCTGTGTTATAGAGGGAGCTGTGTTATAGAGGGAACTGTGTTATAGAGGGAGCTGTGTTATAGAGGGAACTGTGTTATAGAGGGAACTGTGTTATCAAGTTCAAGTAGTTCAAGTAGTTTTTTTATTGTCAATTCTGCGTATGTACAGGACATACAGAGAATCGAAATTACACACTCTCCTTCCCAAGTTTCAGCACAAAAAACAACATGAATGTACACTGAAGTAAAAATAAAATTATAAATAATAGGAGAGTGAGACAATAACTGCAACAATAACTGTACAGAGAGTTATAGAGGGGACTGTGTTATAGAGGGAACTGTGTCATAGTAGGAGCTGTTTCATAGAAAGTACTGTGTCACAAAAGGCACTGTGTTGTGGAGGGAACTGTGTAATAGTGGGGATTGTGGCATAGAGGGGACTGTGTAATAGCAGAGTTGTGTCATGGAGGGCACTGTGTCATGGAGGGCACTGTGTCATGGAGGGGACTGTGTCATGGAGGGCACTGTGTCATAGAGGGGACTGTGTCATGGAGGGCACTGTGTCATGGAGGGCACTGTGTCATGGAGGGCACTGTGTCATGGAGGGCACTGTGTCATAGAGGGGACTGTGTCATAGAAGGGATTGGCATGTGTGCACATATGCATGTCGAAAGAAATCCCAGATTAATAATGTAAGCTTATTTGTATTATTTCAGTTGAAGCCAAATTAAATTCAGTCACTCTACCTTTCAGCAATTAAGAAAGAGAGACTCTATGACAGGTAAATTATAGAACTAAATAAATCCATGTCTATCATCCACACTTATCGATCGCACATATTAAACTGGTGTGTGTGTGCGTGTGCGTGCGTGCGTGCGTGCGTGCGTGCGTGCGTGTGTGTGTGCGTGTGTGTGTGTGTGTGTGTGTGTGTGTGTGTGTGTGTGTGTGTGTGTGTGTGTGTGCGTGCGTGCGTGCGTGTGTGTGTGAGCGAGCGTGTGCACATGCACACATTGTTTATTCACATTCTGGTGTTCAGAAGTTATCTGTGTGCTGGCACGATTTTGTTTGAGTGTGCGTGTGTGTGTGTGTGTGTGTGACACCCTAGTCATTATGCAGCGGTGTTTGGGTATGTTTGCCTGGGCGAGTGTCAGCTGAACAGAATCACTGCAGCTGTTCCAACCTGAACAGCACCTTGAGAAGCATCATTACATCATTACAGCATTTCCACTCCACTCAAGAGGACTGGGGGAATGAGGCACTGTCATCTCCCTTTCGCCTAGGAGGCCTGCACACTAAACCACACCTTATGGTCCAGTCACCTGCCCAGCCAGGACTCAAGCCCAGTCACCATTGCTCTGCCTCAGTCTGTAGCGGTCTCTGTGTCTACCGTGTTCATCTTTAAGGTTGCGTGTCGTCTTTGTGGGATAGAAATAAAATATCCGAAGGTAATACTCAGTGTGCCTAGTATGAGTACAGGAGTGTAAGCACTGTCAGGTTAGCAGTCAGACAGGAACTTGCTATGGAGCTAGACAGAGTATGAAAAAAACAGACAGATTTGAGATATTTCACACTTCAGCCTTCAGAGGTTTACCCAAAGAAAGCTGTGTATGTGTGTGGGTGGGTGTGTGGGTGTGTGTGTGTGTGTGTGTGTGTGTGTGGACTACTTTAGAAACACTGCAGTCTTTGTGTGTTTCCCAGTAATTGTGCGGCTGATTGGATGTTGATGTGTTGAATGACTTAATGCCATTAGATGCCTCACTTTAATTGAAGCCTGCTCCGTCCGCTGTGGTCTTTCCACGGCACCCTTTAATACCATAATCATTGATTTCTCTGTAATTGTTTGCCTTTCCCCCTCCCTCCTGTCCCTCACTAGTGATATTAAAGAAAGCTGTTCGGGTTCAAGCCAAGTTCTCCAGGGAAGGATTCTCAAATTCAGCTTCACTCCGTGTCTTTTAATTGCACTCTGTATCCTAGACAACCAGTCTGTTCTTGTTTGGAGAGGACAGTGGGTTTGATGAGGGGAAGAATAAGGTGTTGTTTACAGCCTCTGCTAGCTGGTGTGTCATGGGGGGGGGGGGGGTGTTTGGAGTCTGGTTATTGCGGGTGTTAATTTGCCTGTGGAGGAGATACAAGGGGAGGCTGATCATTATTGTTATCTAAATACCTTGATGTTTTCTTGGCCTGATTCTAATGACAGGGTGCAGGGGCCTCACACCTGTTAACCTGCTCCATTTTGATCATGACTTAACAGCGTGACGTGTTGCCATGTCAGTTTTAGGAAACTGTAAATAACATTCAAGGGGAACTGTGTTTCTGTGCCCTCACCCATCCACACTCCCTCCCTCTTTCTCTCTGTCTTTCGATCTTTCACTCCGTGTAGCGCCTACCTTTGACTATGGCGACCTGCCGTCTCCTCTGAGTGAGACAGAGAGCACCATCACCGTCTTGCTCCGTCCAGCCCAGGGACGAGGGGCTCCTGTCAGGTAGCGGTGACACCTCCACGCCTCCGCACCTCCACACCATTCATCCATCTTATTACAAGACATACTGGTTGGTGTCACACAATGTTCGGGATTACAGAATCTATCTGATTACCTACCCCCCCCCCCTCCTCTGTAAGTCGTACCAACATATGACCATTTTTCCCACGGGTACTCTGTGGTCTTCCACTGGGACTCTGTGCCAGTAAACAACCTTCATGGTAAGTGGCTGTGTGCGGACGGGCTATGAGCAGCTCCTCTACTCCCCCCCCCCCCCATACACAGTACGTACCAGGTGGTGGTGGAGGAGGAGAGTGGGAGGAAGGTGAAGCGGGAGCTGGGGCTGCAGGAGTGTTTCCCCGTGCCCACCTCTCACGGGGAGGCGCTGGCACGCGGGGCCGCCCACTACTACACCGCCGAGCTGGCCCCCAGCAGCCTGTCCGAGGCCACGCCCTTCACCGTGGGAGATAACCACACCTACAACGGCTACTGGAACAGCCCACTGGACCCCCGCAAGAACTACCTCGTCTACTTCCAGGCCATGAGCAACTTCCGAGGGGTGAGTGTCGCCTGCTTGGTGAGTTTTAAGGGGAGAATTTTAGGGATTCTGGGTTTTTAGGGGGATTTGGGGAGTTTTTGTTTCACACTGGTGATGCTGCTGTAATGTACAAACACTCTTCCCTGAAACCAATATGGCACACATATACAATAACAATCTGTAGACGGATATTGATGATCTTTATTCGTTAAGCTTGCTTAAGAAGGCATAATTCATATGTATGCTCAAATCAGGGCCAATATATGTTGGGTTCCTGCACACCGCTGTAGACTCATATTATCATATTCACTGAGACGTGAAATATACATGAGCACACTCGCCCAGAGATGCATACGACTCCTGGTTTGGAGTAGCGGAGCGCAGAGCGAAATATGGAAAACAAAATAAGTGGTGTAAAACGCCTCGGAGCCAGAAAATCTGTGATAAGCTGAGAATTCCAAAGGCATCACTTCAGAGGCGCCTGACGCTCTTCTTCCCCTCTCCCCACATCCACGCAGGCGGAGAGTCATTAAAGGTTGGTGAGGCCTGTAGCCCGTGTGGGTCGTGAGTGCGGAAGTGAGCGCTGCTCCGTCATGCCAGGTGCCAGACTCGCTGTCTACCCGCGTTTCAACAAAGCGCAGAGGCGCCCGTGCGTTCTAGCCCTGGCCGCACGCCATCGGAGCGGCCCACCGCACGGGTACAGCCCAGTTCTCGGCAGCGTAATTGGACACAGGTGCAGCTGATCAGAAATAGATAATTGGCAGTTTATGTTATTAGTCAGGCCCTCACTGGCGAAGAGGAATGCGGTTTATCACGTAAGCAGTTCATTGCTAAAATTAGGAACCGACAGATGGGCCTATC